>NC_067495.1:138205361-138484895 GCF_947179515.1 Apodemus sylvaticus | reverse complement strand
TGATTAAAATATGGGAAATGGATATTTGGAATCCAGATAAATTGGCCTTTGATTATTCTCTCTTGTGAAAAAGTGTGAAGAATGTTGAATTAAAATGGTGCCGCTTGGTGGAGTTAAACATTTGTTAATGATGAAGAAAGAAGTGACAACAGTACTGATTTTACCTATGTATGACTGGTGTAATTTAGAATCTAAATTTGAGTCAACTCTCTATCCTCGCCATTGAGAAATTTCATATTTTCGTTTTGCGCTTGGTCCTATTCAAGAAAGTACTATTGCTAGAAGAGTAACCCAAGATTTGGAGAGCAATGAATAGTTCTGATATTTTATAATATAGTACTATTTTAATTACTTTACTTTTGCATAGATGATGAATCTTGACCAAATTAACATAGATAATGAGGGATTTATCTAGGGCTTACACTTCCAGATAGATTAAGAAATCCATCACATCATTACAGTGAACATGGCAGCAGGCAGCCAGGCATGTCTGTGAAGTAGCAGCTTAGATCCAGTTCTAAAACAAGGATGCAAAGAGTTCACCATTAATGGTTGTGATGGTTTCTTTATGCTCATCCCAGTGAGTGGCACTATTAAAAATTATGGCCTTGTTAGAGTAGGTGTGTCACTCGGGGTATGGGTAGTAAGACCCTCAGACTAACTGCCTGGAAGTCAGTATTCTGCTAGCACCCTTCAGATGAAAATGTAGAACTCTTCAACTCTGCCTGCACTATGCCTGTCTGGATGGTGCCATGTTCCTGCCTTGATGACAATGGACTGAACCCCTGAACCTGTAAGCCAGCCCCGATTAAATGTTGCCCTTTATAAGATTTGCTTTGGTCATGGTGTCTGTTCACAGCAGTAAAACCGTAAGACAGAAGTTGGTACGAGGAACAGGATAGGCCTGATCATGCTTTTGTTTGGGACAATTTTGATTTGAAAAGCAGTGGAATGCTTTAAATGGGACATAACAGGCTATCTTAGTAGGAATATGAAAGACGTTGTGGCAGAGAGTGCATTGAACTTTGCAGACCTGGATAAAGAATTTCAATATGGGGGGCGGCGGCGGCGGCGGTAGCAGTAGCTGGTCCAGCTGAAGGGCCATCAGCAGTGGAACCAAGGCGACACAGGGTCCAGTTAGGCCCTGCGCCCACGACCACTGACCTTCGCTGACCAGCCGGGCGGCAAGCAGCTGCGGTTCTGCGGAGCCTTTCGCTGCACGGAAGCCACTTCAGAACTCGGCTTCCCGCCAGTCAGGAGAGACTCACCTCCATCTTGATTCCGGGCTCCAGAGATTGGTCAGACTGAGGTACACAAACATAATCCTAGGCCCAACACCGCAGGGGTCTGAGCCTGACGGGCGTTGGCCTGCACCCAGGCCCTGGGCTGTTCGAGTGGCCATCGGGGCGCCAACCCAGCCAGGAGTTTTTTTTTGCGCTGGGCGGCGCACGCACCGCCATTTTGCCTACAGGACCCAGAGTGCTCGGGAGGGCAGAGACTGCTAACAAGCGTAGCCTGAGGCTAACAAAACGGGGGTCTAGGCCCCAAAAGGCACAGGACTGACCCCAAGAACTGGGCGGCTTGGTGGGCCATCTGTGTGTCAACCCGCCCAGGAGGTTATTAGCACAACAAACTCTCCCGGTGCTGTCGGGGAGCGCGGACGCGCACGCCCGCCATCCGGGTCACCTGGCGGACCCAAATAACAGTCATAGCCCTAGGGGAACTTTGCTCGGACCTTGGCCTCCCAGGCTTTTGCCTGGACTCAGGGCCCGGGCAACAAGGCTAACCTAGTGTGCACCAGCCCGGTTGGGGAAATCGGCTGCCCAGCGGAGTGAGCAGAACACAGGGGAGGTCACAGCAACATACACTTTCGGAGCTCCCTGGGGGTGCACACGGGTTCCATCTGGCCCACAGACACAATCTGGGGCAAGGCCTCAGGCAGAAGCCCTCAGGTCAACTCTCTCCGCTTCAGATCAGCCTGGGTGGCCACACCACATCTCCAGGTCCCTCAAGAGGCTAGTGGGGGCTTCCGGGCGGCCAGCTGGGAGAAGTCGGTGTGCTCCAATAAATCCGGCGGGCCCCAGCGGGAGCCTTCAGGTGCCTGCTTCGGGATCTGAACAGCCTGGACAACAGCACCCTGTCTACAGGCAGTGCAGAGTGTAAGCTGTGCACCAGAGGCCAACGGGGAAGGGGCAGCTTGCACTGGTGAGTCCAGCACTGACAAGACCAAGTAACACCAGTGAGAGCTAGATGGCAAAAGGCAAACTCAGGAACGTCACTAACAGAAATCAAGGCAATATGGCAACATCTGAACCCAATTCTCCTCTACCAGCAAGTCCTGGATACCCCATCACACCAGTAAAACAAGATTTGGATTTAAAATCACTGGTCATGATGCTGGTACAGGAACACATGAAGGACATTCAGGAGAAAATGGATCAAAAGTTAGAAGCCCTTGCAAGGGAAACACAAAAATCATTGAAAGAAATCCAGGAGAATACAAAAGCCAACAAGGAGGAAATGCAAAAAACACTTAAAGAAATACAGGAGAACTTTGGTCAACAGGCTGAGGTCATGAAAGACGAAACACAAAAATCTCTTAAAGAAATACAGGAGAACTTTGGTCAACAGGCTGAGGTCATGAAAGAAAAAACACAAAAATCTCTTAAAGAATTACAGGAAAGCACAAACAAGCAAGTGAAGGAGCTAAGCAAAACCATCCAGGATCTAAAATCAGAAGTAGAAACAACTAAGAAAACTCAAAAGGAGACAACTTTGGAGATAGAAAGCCTTGGGAAGAAATCAGGGGACAGAGATGCAAATATCAACAACAGAATACAAGAAATAGAAGAAAGAATCTCAGATGCTGAAGATTCCATAGAAACCATGGACTCAACAGTTAAAGAAAATGCAAAATGCAAAAAGCTTGTAACCCAAAATATCCAGGAAATCCAGGACACAATGAGAAGACCAAACCTAAGGATTATAGGCATAGATGAGAGTGAAGATTTACAACTTAAAGGGCCAGCAAATATCTTCAATAAAATTATGGAAGAAAACTTCCCTAACCTAAAGAGAGAGATGCCCATGAATATACAAGAAGCCTACAGAACTCCAAACAGACTGGACCAGAACAGAAATACTTCCCGTCACATAATAATCAAAACACCAAATGTTCTAAACAAAGAAAGAATATTAAAGGCAGTAAGAGAAAAAGGCCAAGTAACATATAAAGGAAGACCTATCAGAATCACAGCAGTCTTTTCACCTGAGACTATGAAGGCTAGAAGGTCCTGGGCAGATCTCATGTAGACTCTAAGAGAGCACAAATGCCAACCAAAACTACTATATCCAGCAAAACTCTCAATCACCATAGATGGAGAAACTAAGATATTTCACGACAAAACCAAGTTCACCCAATATCTATCCACAAACCCAGCCCTAAAAAGGATAATAGGAGGACAACACCAATACAAGGAGGGAAACTTTACCCTGAAAAAAGCAAGATAGTAACCTTTCATCAAACCCAAAAGAAGTTAAGCAATCAAATTTAAAAAATAACGTCAAAAATGATAGGAAGTAACAATCACTATTCCTTAATATCTCTTAACATCAATGGACTCAATGCCCCAATAAAAAGACACAGACTAATTGACTGGATACGTAAACAGGACCCTACATTTTGCTGCTTACAGGAAACACACCTCAGGGTCAAAGACAAACACTACCTTAGAGTAAAAGGCTGGAAGACAATTTTACAAGCAAATGGTCTCAGGAAACAAGCTGGAGTAGCCATTTTAATATCAGATAAAATTGACAAACCCAAAGTCATCAAAAGAGACTCTGAGGGACACTTCTTGCTGGTCAAAGGAAAAATACAACAAGAAGAACTCTCAATCCTGAACATCTATGCTCCAAATGCAAGGGCACCCTCTTTCATAAAAGAAACTTTATTAAAACTCAAAGCACACATTGTACCTAACACAATAATTGTGGGTGACTTCAACACTGCACTTTCCTCAATGGACCGATCAGGAAAACAGAAACTAAACAAGGACACAATGAAACTAATTGAAGCTTTGGACCAATTAGATTTAACTGATATATATAGAACATTCTATCCTAAAACAAAAGAATATACCTTTTTTTTCAGCACCTCATGGTACCTTCTCCAAAATCGACCATATAATTGGTCACAAGACAGACCTCAACAAATATAAGAAGATAGAACTAATCCCATGCCTCCTATCTGATCACTATGGAATAAAAGTGGTCTTCAATAGCAACAGAAACAACAGAAAACCCACATACACGTGGAAATTGAACAATACTCTACTCAATGATACCTTGGTCAAGGAAGAAATAAAGAAAAAAATTAAAGACTTTTTAGAACACAATGAAAATGAAAACACAACATACCCAAATCTATGGGACACAATGAAAGCAGTGCTAAGAGGAAAACTCATAGCCCTGAGTGCCTCCAAAAAGAAAATGGAGAGAACATACATTACCAACTTAATGACACACCTGAAAGCCCTAGAACAAAAAGAAGCTATTTCACCCAGGAGGAGTAGAAGGCAGGAAATCATCAAACTCAGGGCCGAAATCAATCAATTGGAAACAAAGAGAACCATACAAAAAATCAACAAAACCAGGAGCTGGTTCTTTGAGAAAATCAACAAGAGAGATAAACCCTTAGCCAGACTGACCAAAGGGCACAGAGAAAGTATCCAAATTAACAAACTTAGAAATGAAAAGGGAGACATAACAACGGAAACTGAGGAAATCCAAAAAATCATCAGATCCTACTACAAGAGCCTGTACTCAACACAACTGGAGAATCTGGAGGAAATGGACAATTTCCTTGACAGATACCAAATACCAAAATTAAATCAGGACCAACTAGACCATCTGAACAGTCCCATAAAGCCTAAAGAAATAGAAGGAGTCATAGAAAGTCTTCCAACCAAAAAAAGCACAGGACCAGATGGTTTCAGTGCAGAATTCTACCAGACCTTCAAAGAAGAGTTAACACCAATACTCTTCAAACTACTCCACAAAATAGAAACAGAAGGAACACTACACAATTCCTTCTACGAATCCACAATTACGCTGATACCAAAGCCACACAAAGATCCAACAAAGAAAGAGAACTTCAGACCAATTTCCCTTATGAACATCGATGCAAAAATACTCAATAAAATTCTTGCCAACCGAATCCAAGAACACATCAAAACGATCATCCACCATTATCAAGTAGGCTTTATCCCGGGAATGCAGGGTTGGTTCAGTATACGGAAATCCATCAATACAATCCACTACATAAACAAACTCAAAGAACAAAACCACATGGTCATTTCATTGGATGCTGAAAAAGCATTTGACAAAATTCAGCATCCTTTCATGCTTAAAGTCTTGGAGAGAACAGGAATTCAAGGCCCATACCTAAACATAGTAAAAGCAATATACAGCAAACCGGTAGCCAGCATCAAACTAAATGGAGAGAAACTTGAAGCAATCCCACTGAAATCAGGGACCAGACAAGGCTGCCCCCTTTCTCCTTATCTTTTCAATATTGTACTTGAGGTACTAGCTCGGGCAATTCGACAACATAAGGAGGTCAAAGGGATACAAATTGGAAAGGAGGAAGTCAAACCATCATTATTTGCAGACGACATGATAGTCTACCTAAGTGACCCAAAAAACTCCACTAGAGAGCTCCTACAGCTGATAAACAACTTCAGCAAAGTGTCAGGTTATAAAATCAACTCAAGCAAATCAGTGGCCTTCCTATACTCAAAGGATAAGCAGGCTGAGAAAGAAATTAGGGAAATGACCCCCTTCACAATAGCCACAAACAGTATAAAGTATCTTGGGGTGACTCTTACCAAACATGCGAAAGATCTGTATGACAAGAACTTCAAGACTCTGAAGAAGGAAATGGAAGAAGACCTCAAAAAATGGGAAAACCTCCCATGCTCATGGATCGGTAGAATCAATATAGTTAAAATGGCCATTTTGCCTAAAGCACTATACAGATTCAATGCAATACCCATCAAAATCCCAACTCAATTCTTCACAGAGTTAGAAAGAGCAATTATCAAATTCATCTGGAACAACAAAAAACCCAGGATAGCTAAAACTATTCTCAGCAATAAAAGAAAATCTGGGGGAATCAGTATCCCTGACCTCAAGCAATACTACAGAGCAATAGTGTTAAAAACTGCATGGTATTGGTACAGTGACAGGCAGGAGGATCAATGGAACAGGATTGAAGATCCAGAAATGAACCCACACACCTATGGCCACTTGATCCTCGACAAAGAGGCTGAAAACATCCAATGGAAAGAAGATAGCCTTTTCAACAAATGGTGCTGGTTCAACTGGAGGTAAGAATGCAGAAGAATGCGAATTGATACATCCTTGTCTCCTTGTACTAAGTTCAAATCCAAATGGATCAAGGACCTCCACATAAAGCCAGACACTCTGAAGCTAATAGAAAAGAAACTGGGGAAGACCCTTGAGGACATCGGTACAGGGAGAAAGTTTCTGAACAGAACACCAATAGCGTATGCTCTAAGAGCAAGAATTGACAAGTGGGACCTCATAAGGTTACAATGTTTCTGTAAGGCAAAGGACACCATCAAGAGGACAGATCGGCAACCAACAAATTGGGAAAAGATCTTCACCAATCCTACACCAGATAGAGGGCTAATATCCAATATATATATAAAGAACTCAAGAAGTTAGACTCCAGAAAACCGAACAACCCTATTAAAAAATGGGGTACAGAGTTAAACAAAGAATTCTCACCTGAAGAACTTCGGATGGCGGAGAAGCATCTTAAAAAATGCTCAACTTCATTAGTCATTAGGGAAATGCAAATCAAAACAACCCTAAGATTTCATCTTACACCAGTCAGAATGGCTAAGATTAAAAATTCAGGAGACAGCAGGTGTTGGAGAGGGTGCGGAGAAAGAGGAACACTCCTCCACTGCTGGTGGGGTTGCAAATTGGTACAACCACTCTGGAAAGCAGTCTGGCGGTTCCTCCGAAAACTGGGCACCTCACTTCCAGAAGATCCTGCTATACCACTCCTGGGCATATACCCAGAGGATTCCCCACCATGTAATAAGGATACATGCTCTACTATGTTCATAGCAGCCCTATTTATAATTGCCAGATGCTGGAAAGAACCCAGGTGTCCCTCAACAGAAGAGTGAATGCAAAAAATGTGGTATATCTACTCAATGGAGTACTATTCAGCCATTAGAAACAATGAATTCATGAAATTCTTAGGCAAATGGATGGAGCTAGAGAACATCATACTAAGTGAGGTAACCCAGACTCAAAAGGTGAATCATGGTATGCACTCACTAATAAGTGGTTATTAACCTAGAAAACTGGAATACCCAAAACATAATCCACACATCAAATGAGATACAAGAAGAAAGCAGGAGTGGTCCCTGGTTCTGGAAAGACTCAGTGAAACAGTATTTGGCAAAACCAGAACGGGGAACTGGGAAGGGGTAGGAGGGAGGACAGGGGAAGAGAAGGGGGCTTACGGGACTTTAGGGGAGGGGGGGGGCTAGAAAAGGGGAAATCATTTGAAATGTAAATAAATTATATCGAATAAAAAAAAAAAGAATTTCAATATGCAGCCTAGAGACTGTTTGTGGTATTTCGGTGAAGAATGTGCCTACATTTTGCCCTTGTCTGAAGAGTCTCCCTGAGGCTAAGGTGAAAAGACTCAGATTAATTGCATTGACAAAAGAAGCCCAGTAGAGTCTTTGTTCTCTAGTTAAATCTCATGAAAAGCATAGCCATCTTAGAAAGGAAAAATATAAAATATGTGGTTTGAATATTAAAGGGGGCACCAGTAAGTAATATGGAGCCAAATCCTGTGTTCTAGGAAATAGCAGATTAAGAAAGTGGGAATTTTTGACAAGATCCTACCCAGCTAAATTTATGTCCAGCCTTGGTAGTAGAAGTCTTTAATCCCAGGAGATAAAGCCAAACAGATCTCTTGAGTACAAGGCCAGCCTGTGGCAGAGCAAGTACTAGGTGAAGAAAAATTTAAATCCAGGCTTGGTGGACCACACCTTTAAACCCAGTGTTTAGGAGACAGGCATGCAGATCTGTGAGTTCAAAGTCAGTCTACAGAACAAATTCTAGGAGAGACAAGCTTAAGCAGTAAAGGAGTTGGAAGAAAGAAAGCTGGTGGTAATGTACTAGAACAAGGGAGCCAGGTTTTAGACCCAGTAAGCAGCAGAACATGGCAGCTTCAGCCATGTGGCACTGGCTTTATAGTCCAGAATAGAAGAGATTACTGGGACAATTGATGCTAGTTAGCTGGATCTAAGAAATTAGTAGTTGTTAAGAAGAGAACAGCAAAGGCTGGGATGGCTCAGTGGTTAAGAGCACTGACTGCTCTTCCTGAGGTCCTGAGTTCAATTCTCAGCAACCACATGGCGGTTTGAAATCATCTGTAATGGGATCAGATGCCCTCTTCTGGTGCATATGAAGAGAGTGACTGTGTAGTTAGAGAAAAGAAATAAATCTTTAAAAGAAGAAGAAGGAGGAGGAGAAGGAGGAAGAGGAAGAGTAGGAAGAGGAGGAGGAGGAAGAGGAAGAAGAGGAGGAGGAGGAGAAGGAGAAGAAGAAAGAAGAAGAAGAAGAAGAAGAAGAAGAAGAAGAAGAAGAAGAAGAAGAAGAAGGAGGAGGAGGAGGAGGAGGAGGAGGAGGAGGAGGAGGAGGAGGAGGAGGAGGAGGAGGAGGAGGAGGAGGAGGAGGAGGAGGAGGAGGAGGAGGAGGACACCAGCACTACTGAAGTATTTTCTGAAAGCACAAAGAAGCTGTATTGCAGAGATACCCAAACTTATACCTCATGCTACAGCTGTACTTGGTAATGTTTAAGACTTGCCCCAGTGGTCCTGGTTTTGAAGGCATCATAAGAAACAGTTATGGCTTGGCACTGTGAGAGGTCATGGAAGGTCATTGGTGAATGTGCAGCCTCAGTTGCAGTTTATGGTCCAGGACTGAAGGGATCATGCAAAGGATTTGAGGCTTGGCACCATGAAATGAGCCTACGAGAGGCTATTGGTGAAGCCTAGTTGCAGCAGAAGACCCCAATGTATTGGAGATGCCAGTGCCATGGAATGATCACCAAGAACAACAGCAGCAGAGGAGTGGATCAACCTGAGCTTAGAGTGCTACAGAGGGCAGAGCTGAAGAAGTAACAGCAATCCTTTGAAGGAGCCCAGAAGACCATGTGTGGATCCCAGACATTAAAACAAGAAGCTGTAACATTGAAGTTGCATTGGAGATTCCAAAATGTTTGAGATGTCAGAGCCATAGGATATGTGCTGAGGAAAGCTGCTAACAGGAACTGAAACAGTCCAGGAGAAAGAAGTTTGTTGTTGTCAGCAAAGATGAAGAAGGAGTTGGAAATCTGAATACTGCTTTGACGTCAGCCATGGAGATGCCGAGTTGGAGTTTACCAAGCTTGTTTCCTGTCTTGCTTTTAGAATTATAGTTAAGTGACTGGATTATTCTCAGAAGCAACTTCGACATTTGGACTTTTAACATTGTTTTGCCTTTTCTATACTATGGGGACTTTTGAAGTTGAACTACATGTATTTTGTATTATGCCATGTTTAGGTATGGCCCCCATAGACTCACATATGTAGACAAGCCTGTGGGGGCTAGGGAATGGAATGTGGTGATTTGTATATGGTCAGCCCAGCGAGTGGCACTATTATAAGTTGGAACCCTGTTGGAGTAGGTGTGTCACTTTGGGTATGGGCTATAAGACCCTTACCCTTGCTGCCTGGCAGTCAATATTATGCTAGCAGCCTTCAGATGAAGATGTAGATGTCTCAGCTCTGCTTGAACCATGCCTGCCTAGATGCTGCCATACTGCCACCTGGATGACTCTGAACCTGTAAATCAGTCCCCATTAAATTCTGTCCTTTATAAGACTTCCCTTGGTCATGGTGTCTGTGCACAGCAGTAAAACTCTAAGGCAGTGGTGGTGGCAGAAGTTTGGGGTGTGAAACATCTTTAACAAACTTAAGCCCATTGTGAGTGACAGAACACCTCCAATAAGGTCACATCTCCTTACCTTTTCCAAAAAGCCCCAAATGAGTACTAAGTCTTCAAATGCCTGAGACTTAGGCAGGACATCTTATTCAAATGACAACAGGTGCCTTGTAAAATGTAAAATTAAAAACAGTATGGCAAACATTTGTTTAGATTGAAAATCAAAAACCAAAATTCTCCTGTCTTTTCATTATACTGCTTTAAATGTGCCAGTCCCATTATGCATTCTTCAAATATTTCCATAATTTCAGGTAAGTTTATACCAAACATTTCCCACTATCCTACTATTATTCACTATTTAAGTAAACCAATTTTCAGATATTATAACAAAAATATTGGAGAAAATTAGCTTAAAAGAGCAAGAAATTATTTTGCTTGAAGCTTTTAGAGATTTCAGCCTATGGCTAGTTGTCACCATTAGATAAAAGGCTGTGGCCAGATAGACAGTGATGGCCATGAATATGAAGTAAGGCAAATCTATTCACATAGTAGCAGCCAGGAAGCCAAGAAAGTTCTTCCTCCTAATCTAATTAACCTATATATTTATATGTGAACTAATCCATTATTAAGATAATGATTAAATAAATAAAAATTAAAGGCCTGCATGTCTGAATCAAAATGAAAAAAGTCTTTCATTTGTACATGTTGCACTGAGTAGAAAGATTTCAATACAGAAATTCTTGAAGATGGTCTAAGTCCAAACACTGTTTCTTACTGTTGCTTGACCTTGATCTTTTCTCTTTCGTATACTTGATTTCCAATAGTGGTCTCTTTAACATTATTAACTTCTATTTGAATACATTTAATTTGTAAGTACAGATTGTTGGAAAAGATATACAAATGAAGAAAAATATATTCCTTCATAATTTATCTATAGTTCTCTCTATTATGATTGCTTGTTTTGTTGTGCTATATTCAATTCATAAAACTTTATCAATACATTTTTGTTAGCTAAAGTCCATAATATTCATTCTCAAAGTAATGCTTTCAGTGGGTTTTAACAAACATATTGTTCCTTGGATCCACAATAAAAGAATCATACAGAATAATTTTGTTACCTTCAAAGTGTCTTGTATTCCTCCTGTTAACTAGTCCTCCCCCTCTCTCCCAAATGTTCCTCATTTGCCTGGATATGTCAGCCACTGAAACTTCTTAGCTGCATAGCCTTTCATTTTCTAAGATGCCACATAGTTCTTTATAACTTTTCTTTTTTTAACATGTGGAAAATGGTTTCATGTTTTACAACAGAGATTGGAACTGTACAGTTACAGTAAGTTTAATATAGATATAAAATTAGAGCAGACAGATGCATCTACATAAAACACACCATTTCATTCTGATTCACTGGCACCCACACAGTCTCTTCCAAGCCCCCTGGCAGACCCCCCCCCCCCCGGCGGGAAATCACTTAAATGGCACTTTCTTTTCTTTCTTTTTTTTTAATTTATTGATATATTTATTTACATTTCAAATGATTTCCCCTTTTCTGGACCCCCACTCCCTGAAAGTCCCATCAGTCCCCTTCCCTCCCCCTGTTTTCCCACCCAACCCTTCCCACTTCCCTGTTCTGATTTTGCTCTATACTGCTTCACTGAGTCTCTTCAGAACAAGGGGCCATTCCTCCATTCTTCTTGTACCTCATTTGATGTGTGGATTATGTTTTGGGTATTCCAGTTTTCTAGGTTAATATCCACTTATTACTGAGTAGAAACAATGAATTCATGAAATTCTTTGGCAAATGGATGGAGCTAGAGAACATCATACTAAGTGAGGTAACCCTGACTCAAAAGATGAATCATGGTAAAGGGCACTTTCAAAGAGACAGCACTGCTCACAGTCACCACTTTCCCAGGCCTCAGGAGCTATCTGCTAATCCCAGTAAGTAGAAACGTTTGGGTTTCAGGTTTTCCAAACCGAGAAAAACACATTTCCCAGGGGCACAGATAACGAGGGCCAGTGCTCCAAGTTATCAGCTGAATCTTATAAAATACCCCATTGAAGGAGAAATGACTACACACACTCTGGGACAGTGAGGTTACACAATAGCCATGCAAACTGCAAAGTCATCTTAAGGAGAAATATCAGAGGACACCCAATAAACCACCCAGGATTGCTGCTGCCTCATTAAAGTTGCTGGGCAATTCTGGAAAGAATCATGTTGGAACTTAGCAAAATGCTTTTAGTAACGTTCCATGTCTGTTGCTTGATAGCTTATTGCCTTTGACTCTAAATAATACTCTATCACAAGAATGTGCCATGCATTGTTTTCATTTGTTTACGGAAGTACATCTTGGTTGATTTAGAATTGTGGATGAAGATACTATAATTATCTGTGCACATGATTTGCTGAACCTCCATTTTTATCATAGTTGGGAAGGGAGGTAGAACATGGTAGGTTGCAGACCCAAGTCTTAGTGCTGTCCCTCTGGATTTTCTGATATTACAACTGGTCATTTATGGGTTAGCTTTTCAAATTCAGTATTTCATCTTAGCTTATCTGCAATTTCTTTCATTAACACAGTAAGATAAAAAACAAGAGAAATGTACTATTAATGTTAGGGCAACCTTCTTGATGTTCCTGCTTTTATGTGGAAAAGGACACTCTGTATCTCACCTATCTTCTACACAGTTCTCCTTCCTTTATGTAGCTAGTAATATTAAGTATTACATAATGACATGCATATCAAAAATTGGTGAAGAGCGATTAGTTTCACAAAAGGGATGTTTTAAGATGTGAAGAGTGATAGATAATTTGAAGAGGTCCTTTTGGGAGCATTTGAAGTAAAAGCCTGCTTAACAATACCTACACACCTGATTTTAATCAATTATTTAGCCAAATAATTATTCAAATTTCTTCTTTAACTCATGAGAATAAAGGTATTTTGACTGACTATTTGGAGTTCATTTCTTAAATGTATATATAACCAAATGTACTCCTGAACATTACAGTTCTATCAGTCAAGGAATTCCTGACTTCTCAATGATATTTCAATTTGGTTTGTGAGCCCTTTAACCCAGGAGCTTGTAATAATGTATTTAGCAACCAACCAATCAGTAATTATAGATACTTTCAATACTCTTTACCAAATAAAGGGTGTTCTATAATTTGGGAAAAATTAAGATTTTTTTAAAATGTCGGAATAACGTTGCATACTTTTTCTCATTCAAAATATCTGTGCAGGAAATTTAACCATGTCAATTTTTAATGTTCACCTCACAACATGATTATATTAGATAATATAGAAAAGATGCATATTCTACCTTCCTGTTACTCACAAACCCATATTTCTGAAAGTATTCTTACTACCAATGACTGAAACTCTAATTCCAATGACAATTTCCTGACAAATATCTGCTGGAGTTCTTGACACTGTAATTTATCTTTTTCTTGGCACCGTTTTCCCCTTGTCATCTCTAACTTATTCTCAAATTTTCTTCTTACCTTTCTCATGTTATTTCGCAATTTCCTGCAGACATGTCTTCTGAAGATGAGAAAACTTAATCTTTAACTCGCCTTATGCTCTGGTGTCTGAGTTGAGAAATAATTATAATCTTAAGATAAACATCTGGTATCTGATACTGTGTGAGGCATCTAGACGAACCTTGCACAGCAAGCAAAAACACACACACACACACACACACACACACACACAGAGACACTAGCAGAAAGAAAGTTTAGATTTACTTGAAGGTTAAGAATACAACAATTTGAGAAATGATTATGAAAATGTGGTTATAAAATATATTGCTAAATAATAAAATCACACATATTGACTCCACATAATATTAAAATATTTTTGTTTGGTTTTTCTTTGTGTAATTTTGGCTGTGCTAGAACTTACTCTATCAACCAGGATGACATCACACTCAGAGAACCACCTTCCTCTACCTCCTAAGTTGGGATTAAAGGCATGTGTCACCACTGCCCTGTTTGCATCAAAATACGTATAAAAGTTTAAAATACTATTTTTAATCATGTTCATAAAACTCATGACTTTTATATAAAAATATAGCAATAATTAAGCTTACATTGCCCCTCAAAATTCCGCATGCCATTGCTTCACTAAAACCATTTATTGTTTAACCAACACCTATAACTCTCAAGAGTTGTCATGAGATAAAGCATATGACTGTAAAAAATGTATATAGCAGGACAAACTGCAAAACATTTAATAAATCCAATTTTGAGAATTTGTTTCAAATTTCTAACGTACCATGTAATCCTGTAGTAGATGTGCATTTCACAAGTTTTGCTGTGTCTTTTTTGGTTATTTATGAGTATTTTTATAAGATATTACAAACTTGTAGATAGTTTTCACCATTTTGATACCATACATTTCTCTGTCAGAAGGAAATTCCTCAACTCAGACAAGGTATAAAGTAAGCCAAGATAATAAAGCTACTAAAAATCCATGATCCCCCTTCATGATATTTATGATAAAAATGTAGCACTAGACATAATAGCACACACTCTTTAACTAGATAATTTGAAAGGCAGTAGCAGTGATTCTTTCTATAAATATATTGACTATATTAAATGCTTTAAATTTTATGTGGAATTTGGCATAATACCTTCACTTCAATTTTTAAAATTAATAAAAGTTATAACATTGGACATCTATGGTATATGCTTAACTTTAGGAGAAAGTATTAACTGTCATTGTTCATAATTTTCAAAGTAAGTTATATATGTGTGTTCTTTGTGTTAATAAAATAGATCCCATTTGTTTTCCATATGTTAAGATTTTGTCTTCTAAGCAGACATGGTTATTTCATTTTTGGTAAAGAAAATATATGAATTTTGCCATTCATTATATTAATAAAAATATTATCCTGATCAATATTCATAAATTAGACAACTCTTGTATTTTTTGTGTAAACCTCTATTTCACATACTGTGATATGCTTTGTATATTTGGGCAAGAAATTTACTAGTAATTAGCTAAATATTTTTTGCACATGTTTTTTCCAAAACTAATTGTCATAATTATCATTATATATGTGTGTGTATATGACATTTGTGATAAGGATATTTGTATAGATCGGGGGATAAATTTAAGTAATCAATTCTCTCCTTGTACTGTGAATTACAGTGACTGCAGTCAGGTCTTCCTCATTAGTGGCAATTATATGTACTTCTGAGCCAATTTGCAGACACATATCTATGTTTTTAGTCTCTAACAGTATAATTTATTATCGGCATATATCTAGAATTATGAGTTCTTTGATAACTCTGTGTTTAATCTTTTCCATCATATTTCATGTAGGGTTTGCTTATATTTTATAATCTTTTTTGCCTTTGATATTAACAAAATAAAATCTTTGGAGACTAATCTCTATAATTTCCTGAGTAAGTTTGTACATAATGATTATTAAATTTTCCATAAGTGTTGGAGGAGATTCACCAATAATGAATTCTTAGAAGTTTCCTTGTGGGAAGATCTGTAATTACAAAACCCATTGTTTTGTGTGTACAGCTCAATTGGGTTTCCTGTTCTTTGCTGTCTTAGTTCTAAGTTAATACTGCACTAATTTCACTACATGCTCAATTTTTGTATAGTTACTGATATATAATCTTCATATCATTAAATATACACAATTATAGCACAGATTCGGCAGTTTTGAGTTGTACAATACTGGACACAATCTATTGTGTGGGCATTTTTTTAATATTCTTGAGAGAAATACTGAACTTCATTAACCAATGTGACTATTATTCATACATTTTCTGCCCTCTATCACATCATGTATGACAGAAATCTACTGTTGCTTTGTTGCATACTATGGGTCATCTATGAAGAGCAAATTATACCTTATATTGCTTCTTCCTATGGCTTTGTTCACTTAACATAATAATAGAAAATTTTATCAGTTCTCTGGATCATGTCAGAACTCTATTCATTTTATTATCTGAAGGGCATCATTTTTTCTAGATATACCACTTTATTAATAAATTCATCAATTCCCAGAAATGGAAATGTTTCCTTACTAAACTATAATTTGGAAAAAACAAAACAAAACAAACAACAAAACAAAGACAATATGTCCCACTAAAGAAATCTCAATAGTCCAATTGAGACATATAGCTTAAAATAATCATAAACATGATAAAAAATCTCAAGGAATTTAAAAATGACACAAAAAAAATCTCAAGGAACTTAAAGAATATAGGAACAATATCCTGAAAAAAAATCCTAAGAAATATGAACATGAAGCTATTTCAAATGACAAAGACAATTCCGATTTTGAAAAGAGAATCCAACAAAGAGATAGAAATACTGAAGGAAACTGAATTGAAATAAAAGGGAAATTGAAATTTTCAGTAACCTCAATATTGTACTGGGATCCCTAGTTAGAACATTAGGACAAAAGAACGAGACTAAAGGAATACTAACAGAAAAAGAAAAAATAAAACTATCCATATTTGTAGATGACATGATATTATACCACCAGCAAACTTCTAGAAATAATTTACATCGCAAAAGCAAAATTACAGTTATTAAGGTGCAATGGGAATAATTTAATGGTTGGGGGTTACCACAACATGAGAAACTATATTGTATAGTCAATATTAGGAAGAAACCATAGAAATAAAACATCAGCTCGAACAAATGATGTTGGAATAATTGTGTGTCCACATGTAGAAGTATAAAATTATATACCTTTATGTCACTCTGTACAATAGTCAACGCCAAATTGATCAAAGACAACAATGTAAAATCTGAAATGCATAAATTACTAGAAGAAAATATGGGCAGTGTTTACAAGATACAGATGTAGGAAAGAACATTATGAACAGAATTCTATTTGTTCAGGAATTAAGATTCACAGTTAACTAATGGGACCTCTTAAAACAAAGAAAAGTGAATTAGAAAAGAAGCTTTTACAGAGTGGGAGAAAACGTTTGCTAACTATAGAGCCAACAGAAGAGTAATATTCAGAATATACAAAGAACTCAAAGCAAACAAAGAAACAAACAACAACAAAACAAGAATTAAAAAACAAGGGAGTCATTTGAAAAATGACCTAGGAATCTAAACAGACAGTTTTCAAAAGAATAAGTAAAATGGCTAATGTATTAGTTGCTTTTGTATTGCTATAATAAATTATCACAAATAAGGCAACTTATAATGTAAAATATTTAATCAGGCTTATGTTTCCATGGGTTTAGAGCTCATGATGGTGATGCTAAGACATGGGAGGAGAAAAAGCTATAGTCTACAGCTCAAACCACAAACAGGAAGCACAGAGAGCCAATTTGAACAGACACATGTCTTTTGAAACCTCAAAGCCCACTTCTAGTGTTATGCTTTTTCCAACAAGGTCACATCTCCTAGTACTTCCCAATTTCGCTATCTTGGGGCAAAGTATTTAAGAATATGGGTCTATGGAGGTCATTACAATTCAAACCTCTACAGCAAAGAAATATCTTTTAAAAGTGTTATATCTCCCTAGCAATCAGGGAGTTGAAAATTAAAACTACTTTGAGATTTCATCTTGCTTCAGTCAGATGACTGAATTCAAAACAACTGACAACAAATGCTGAAGAGGCTGTGAAGCAGGCAGAGACTTCAGTTGCTGTTGGTGGGACTTTAAAATGAACAGCTACTATGAAAATCAGTGTGGAGAATTTTCCAAACGTTTAGCATTAATATACCACATGACAAAACATGCCACTCCTGGCTAGATATGAAAATTTCAGGAAAATGGGAGAAGAACAAATAATTAATTTTAGTGAGATAACCAAGATGTTAACTCCAAAACATTAGATTTGAGTATATTAACTTGTTTAATGCCAGAATCCAAGTGTTAGAGGGCTATGGGGAGATAGGGAGCTCTAGAGGAGGAGATAATAGAATATAGTTTCTTTGTGGCTGGAAGTGGATGATTATGGAGTTTTAACTGGCCAATGGGAGAGATGGTAATAGGGGAGATGAGAAATAAATAATGCTATGGGTATTTGAAAAAAACACTGGAAACATATTTTACAAGTATATTTAAAATACACATAAACACACACACACACACACAAACACACACTCATTCAATGGCATTTCACTACACCAAGTAATAATGTTCTCCACCAGAGCAATAGACTGTGTAACAAAATCTTCACTGTCAGACAAGGGAAATTTCACTTTGAGTTGTTGGTCAGCTGGGTCTCAAAGACCTGAAAAGAAATAGACTATTTCCAATGACCTTAATTGGTGAAAAGAGTTTCATCTCTACTACATGTGTTAGTAACCCTGGAAACATGATTGCCAAATTATGGCTGTTGTGGTCACTCACCCAGCTTTGGGAGCTGTCTCCATCCTTGCTGGTATGGCAAACAGGCAAAGTGCTGAGAACCAGCTAGGATTCTGAATAATATCATCTGGTCGTGACTTGGGCACAAAGCTGTGTTACAGGGTGATATTCAGAGCATGCATGGAGTTCTCACAGGCCACATCTGTGAGCCTATTCCATAAGAGTAACTTAACATTTAGACTAATTTTTTAATATAACAGTGGCATCTACCTGAGATAAAAGACAATTAATACATGAACATCTAAGACAGGGACACGGATGTCTTGGCACCCACTCATGCAGTGGCTCTGAGAGATAACCACCCATAGGTGAAAGGGCAGGGAACTGCTCTCCTAAAACTCTGATATCATCTATGGGAACTACCCAGCCAGTGATCAGGAGTTCCTGCTCCTGCTAGGTGGGTGTGTCAAACCAGGAAAGTGAGGTTAGTACCAGAAAGTCTAAATTCATAGAATTGGTCAAATCTCCCTGTCTCTCCTGTTCAGTGGAAGCAGATTGGGCTTGTCCTGGAGGACTTTATTCAGAAAAGTGAATTGGCATGTCCATTTTCTGGACAGAATTTCTTCATCTGCAGGAGATCCTATTAGCCCATAAATACCAATGAGTATTCAAGATAAACCCTTGAGTGGGTAAAATGTTAAGTATTTTCTTGAGAGTCCTGAGGCCTCTGGCAGTAGCCCTAAGACCTCTCCGCTTCCGGATCCAGATCAGCCTGGGCGGCAACACCACATCTCCAGGTCCTGAAAGAGGTGAGAGGGGCTTCCGGGCAGCCAGCGGGGAGAAGTAGGTGTGCTCCTGTGAATCCAGCGGGCCCCAGCAGGAGCCATCAGGCGCCTGCTTTGGGATCTGAACAGCCTGGGCCACAGCACTAGGTCTCCAGGAAGTGCAGGAGACCTGGTGTGCACCCAGAGGCAGTCTGGGAGCTCACAGCACAGCTCGTTCCTGTGGCACAGAGCCTAGGCTTCAGTCCTGAGGCCTCTGGCAGTAGCCCTCAGACCTCTCCCCTTCCGGATCCAGATCAGTCTGGGCGGCAACACCAAATCTCCAGGTCCTGAAAGAGGCAAGAGGGGCTTCCGGGTGGCCAGCGGGGAGAAGTCGGTGTGCTCCAGTAATTCCAGCAGGCCCCAGCAGGAGCCTTCAGGTGTCTGCTTCGGGGTCTGAACAGCCTGGGCAAGAGCACCCTGTCTCCAGGCAGTGCAGGAGGTAAGCTGTACACCAGAGGCCAACTGGGAAGGGGCAGCTTGCACTGGTGAGTCCAGCATTGACAAGACCAACTAACACCAATGAGAACTAGATGGCAAAAGGCAAACGCAAGAACTTCACTAACAGATATCAAGGCAATATGGCAACATCTGAACGCAATTTTCCTTTACCAGCATGTCCTGGATACCCCATCACACCAGTAAAACAAGATTTGGATTTAAAATCACTGGTCATGATGCTGGTACAGGAACACATGAAGGACATACTTAAAGAAATTCAGGAGAAAATGGATCAAAAGTTAGAAGCCCTTGCAAGGGAAACACAAAAATCATTGAAAGAAATACAAGAGAATAAAAAAGCCAATAATGAGGAAACACAAAAAACACTTAAAGAAATACATGAGAACTTTGGTCAACAAGCTGAGGTCATGAAAGAGGAAACACAAAAATCTCTTAAAGAATTACAGGAAAGCACAAACAAGCAAGTGAAGGAGCTAAGCAAAACCATCCAGGATCTGAAATCAGAAGTAGAAACAACTAAGAAAACTCAAAGGGAGACAACTTTGGAGATAGAAAACCTTGGGAAGAAATCAGGGGACATAGATGCAAATATCAACAACAGAATACAAGAGATAGAAGAAAGAATCTCAGATGCTGAAGATACCATAGAAATCATGGACTCAACAGTTAAAGAAAATGCAAAAAGCAAAAAGCTTGTAACCCAAAATATCCAGGAAATCCAGGACACAATGAGAAGACCAAACCTAAGGATTATAGGCATAGATGAGAGTGAAGATTTACAACTTAACAGGCCTGCAAATATCTTCAATAAAATTACGGAAGAAAACTTCCCTAACCTAAAGAGAGAGATGCCCATGAATATACAAGAAGCCTAAAGAACTCCAAACAGACTGGACCAGAACAGAAATACTTCCTGTCACATAATAATCAAAACACCAAATGTACTAAACAAAGAAAGAATATTAAAGGCAGTAAGAGAAAAAGGCCAAGTAACATATAAAGGAAGACCTATCAGAATCACAGCAGACTTTTCACCTGAGACTATGAAGGCTAGAAGATCCTGGGCAGATCTCATGCAGACTCTAAGAGAACACAAATGCCAGCCAAAACTACTATATCCAGCAAAACTCTCAATCACCGTAGATGAAGAAACTAAGATATTCCATGACAAAACCAAGTTTACCCAATATCTATCCACAAACCCAGCCCTACAAAGGATAAGAGGAGGAAAATACCAATACAAGGAGGGAAACTTCACCCTGGAAAAAGCAAGATAGTAACCTTTCATCAAACCCAAAAGAAGTTAACCAATCAAATTTAAAAAATAATGTCAAAAATGACAGAAAGTAACAATCACTATTCCTTAATACCTCTTAACATCAATGGACTCAATGCCCCAATAAAAAGACATAGACTAACTGACTGGATACGTAAACAGTACCCTACATTTTGCTGCTTACAGGAAACACACCTCAGGGTCAAAGACAAACACTACCTTAGAGTAAAAGGCTGGAAGACAATTTTACAAGCAAATGGTCTCAGGAAACAAGTTGGAATAGCCATTCTAATATTAGATAAAATTGACTTTCAACCTAAAGTCATCAAAAGAGAATCTGAGAAACACTTCTTGCTGGTCAAAGGAAAAATACAACAAGAAGAACTCTCAATCCTGAACATCTATGCTCCAAATGCAAGGGCACCCTCTTTAGTAAAAGAAAGTTTATTAAAGCTCAAAGCACACATTGCACCTAACACAATAATTGTGGGTGACTTCAACACTGCACTTTCCTCAATGGACCGATCAGGAAAACAGAAACTAAACAGGGACACAATGAAACTAATTGAAGCTTTGGAGGAATTAGATTTAACAGATATATATAGAACATTCTATCCTAAAGCAAAAGAATATACCTTTTTCTCAGCACCTCATGGTACCTTCTCCAAAATCGACCATATAATTGGTCACAAGACAGACCTCAACAAATATAAGAAGATCGAACTAATCCCATGCCTCCTATCAGATCACTATGGAATAAAAGTGGTCTTCAATAGCAACAAAAACAACAGAAAACCCACATACACGTGGAAATTGAACAATATTCTACTCAATGATACCCTGGTCAAGGAAGAAATAAAGAAAGAAATTAAAGACTTTTTAGAACACAATGAAAATGAAGACACAACATACCCAAATCTATGGGACACAATGAAAGCAGTGCTAAGAGGAAAACTCATAGCCCTGAGTGCCTCCAAAAAGAAAATGGAGAGAGCATACATTACCAACTTAATGACACACCTGAAAGCCCTGGAACAAAAAGAAGCTATTTTCACCCAGGAGGAGTAGAAGGCAGGAAATCATCAAACTCAGGGCCAAAATCAATCAAGTAGAAACAAAGAGAACCATACAAAGAATCAACAAAACCAGGAGCTGGTTCTTTGAGAAAATCAACAAGATAGATAAATCCTTAGCCAGACTGACCAAAGGGCACAGAGAAAGTATCCAAATTAACAAACTTAGAAATGAAAAGGGAGATATAACTACGGAAACTGAGGAAATCCAAAAAATCATCAGATCCTACTAAAAGAGCCTGTACACAACACAACTGGAGAATCTGGAGGAAATGGACAATTTCCTTGACAGATACCAAATACCAAATACCAGGACCAAATAGATCATCTAAACAGTCCCATAATGCCTAAAGAAATAGAAGGAGTCATAGAAAGACTTCCAACCAAAAAAAGCACAGGACCAGATGGTTTCAGTGCAGAATTCTATCAGACCTTCAAAGAAGAGTTAACACCAATACTCTTCAAATTATTCCACAAAATAAAAACAGAAGGAACACTACCCAATTCCTTCTATGAAGCCACAATTACGCTGATACCAAAACCACAGAAAGATCCAACAAAGAAAGAAAACTTCAGACCAATCTCCCTTATGAACATCGATGCAAAAATACTCAATAAAATTCTTGGCAAACGAATCCAAGAACACATCAAAACGATCATCCACCATGATCAAGTATGCTTTATCCTGGGAATGCAGGGTTGGTTCAATATAGGGAAATCCATCAATGCAATCCACTAAATAAACAAACTCAAATAAAAAAAAACACATGGTCATTTCATTGGATGCTGAAAAAGCATTTGACAAAATTCAGCATCCTTTCATGCTTAAAGTCTTGGAAAGAACAGGAATTCAAGGCCCATACCTAAACATTGTAAAAGCAATATACAGCAAACCGGTAGCCAGCATCAAACTAAATGGAGAGAAACTTGAAGCAATCCCACTAAAATCAGGGACTAGACAGGGCTGCCCCCTTTCTCCTTATCTTTTCAATATTGTACTTGAGGTACTAGCTCGGGCAATTCGACAACATAAGGAGGTCAAAGGGATACAAATTGGAAAGGAAGAAGTCATACTATCATTATTTGCAGATGACATGATAGTCTACCTAAGTGACCCAAAAAACTCCACTAGAGAACTCCTACACCTGATAAACAACTTCAGCAAAGTGGCAGGTTATAAAATCAACTCAAGAAAATCAGTGGCCTTCCTATACTCAAAGGATAAGCAGGCTGAGAAAGAAATTAGGGAAATGACCACCATCACAATAGCCACAAACAGTATAAAGTACCTTGGGGTGACTCTTACCAAACATGTGAAAGATCTGTATGACAAGAACTTCAAGACTCTGAAGAAGGAAATGGAAGAAGACCTCAAAAAATGGGAAAACCTCCCATGCTCATGGATTGGTAGAATCAATATAGTTAAAATGGCCATTTTGCCAAAAGCAATATACAGATTCAATGCAATACCCATCAAAATCCCAACTCAATTCTTCACAGAGTTAGAAAGAGCAATTATCAAATTCATCTGGAATAACAAAAAACCCAGGATAGCTAAAACTATTCTCAGCAACAAAAGAAAGTCTGGGGTAATCAGTATCCCTGACCTCAAGCAATACAACAGAGCAATAGTGTTAAAAACTGCATGGTATTGGTACAGTGACAGGCCGGAGGATCAATGGAACAGGATTGAAGATCCAGAAAAGAACCCACACACCTAAGGCCACTTGATCCTCGACAAAGAGGCTGAAAACATCCAATGGAAAAAAGATAGCCTTTTCAAATGGTGCTGGTTCAACTGGAGGTCAGCATGCAGAAGAATGCGAATTGATCCATCCTTGTCTCCTTGTACTAAGCTCAAATCCAAATGGATCAAGGACCTCCACATAAAGCCAGACTCTCTGAAGCTAATAGAAAAGAAACTGGGGAAGACCCTTGAGGACATCGGTACAGGGAGGAAGTTTCTGAACAGAGCACCAATAGTGTATGCTCTAAGAGCAAGAATTAACAAATCGGACCTCATAAAATTACAGAGTTTCTGTAAGGCAAAGGACACCATCAAGAGGACAAATCGGCCACCAACAAATTGGGAAAAGATCTTCACCAATCTTACATCAGATAGAGGGCTAATATCCAATATATATATAAAGAACTCAAGATGTTAGACTCCAGAAAACCAAACAACCCTATTAAAAATGGGGTACAAAGTTAAACAAAGAATTCTCACCTGAAGAACTTCGGATGGCAGAGAAGCATCTTAAAAAAATGCTCAACCTCATTAGTCATTAGGGAAATGCAAATCAAAACAACCCTGAGATTTCACCTTACACCAGTCAGAATGGCTAAGATTAAAAATTCAGGAGACAGCAGGTGTTGGAGAGGGTGTTGAGAAAGAGGAACACTCCTCCACTGCTGGTGGGATTGCAAATTGGTACAACCACTCTGGAAATCAGTCTGGCGGTTCCTCCGAAAACTGGGCACCTTACTTCCAGAAGATCCTGCTATACCACTCCTGGGCATATACCCAGAAGATTCCCCACCATGTAATAAGGATGCATGCTCTACTATGTTCATAGCAGCCCTATTTATAATTGCCAGATGCTGGAAAGAACCCAGGTATCCCTCAACAGAAGAGTGGATGCAAAAAATGTGGTATATATACATAATGGAGTACTATTCAGCCATTAGAAACAATGAATTCATGAAATTCTTAGACAAATGGATGGAGCTAGAGAACATCATACTAAGTGAGGTAACCCAGACTCAAAAGGTGAATCATGGTATGCACTCACTAGTAAGTGGATATTAACCTAGAAAACTGGAATTCCCAAAACATAATCTACACATCAAATGAGGTACAAGAAGAAAGGAAGAATGGCCCCTTGTTCTGGAAAGACTCAGTGAAGCAGTATTCAGCAAAACCAGAACGGGGAAATTGGAAGGGGTGAGTGGGAGGACAGGGGGAGAGAAGGGGTCTTACGGGACTTTCGGGGAGTGGGGTGGCTAGAAAAGGGGAAATCATTTGAAATGTAAATAAAAAATATATTGAATAAAAAATATTTTCTTGAGAAACAATCTTTTAGATAGAATGGGATGGGTTGGTAAATTATTTATAAAACACCAAAACTTCGAGGCCTTGTCAAGAGTTGTCACAGGGGCTCTAAATCAAGCAACCCTAACATAAGAGTGGCAGGAGACAGATTTCCTATATCAAAATCCCTTATAATTGATGATACAGGGGAGGAGTCAAGGTAGAAGTTTAGGTCCTCTTCCTTTTTAGGTGACTACAATTTTCCTTGGCCAATAGGCATCTTCCTATCCTATACTATGGCCAAGGCTACTGATCTTGAGTAAAGGAAGGTCTACAAGCACCCTCTGATAGGACAAGGCCCTGAGCTTGACACATGTCCTAAGAGGAGGAGGAGGAAAAATGAGAGGCAACAGAAAAAACAGTGGGACCTGGAACAAGACATAAAATTGACTTATTTGCCAGATGTAATTGTCATCTTGGAGGCTTTCTGATGAAAATGATCACTGATTCAAATTGGTGTCTCTCACTTTCTTACTGAATTGTTCTGTTTGAGAAAACAGCTTCTGGTTTCCATGAATTGAACTGTACCAAATTGTACTGAACTCAGCTCAAATGAACTCCACTGAACTGACTGAACTCAACTGAACTGCACTCACTAAATTGGCCTCCACTCTTGACTCACTCTGAACTGTTTCTCTTTCCTGTCTTTTCTTGTGAGAGTTGGAGTATCTTCTCTTTCTGACTCATTCTACCAAATATCTACCTGATTTATCACTTTGTCTCCTCTCAATTAGACACCAGTTTCAAATATGGCTACTTCCTTCTACAAACTAACTTTACCTCCACTTTTTGGGAATAAATATGTACACAAAGTTCATGTCTGTATTCCAGCAAGAGGGATTAAAGTTCTGTCATTCCAGCCTGATCATACAGACCTAGAATATCTTTAGATGTGATCCCTTGCTAGAGCAGCCATGTTGTTGTATTAAAATTCCTCTATAGAAAGGTCTTTTATAAGCCAATTTTCATACTAATGCCCTGGAGTTATCTAGGCTGGCTGAAGTCAAAAAAGGAAGCAGAGCAAAGGCTTCTTGAGGGGGATAGCTACTAATGTGATGTCAGGCACATCAATTAGAATATAAATGTTCTGGGATAAGAGAAAGGGACAATGAAGAGCAATCCAGTTGGATTGAGCCTTCCTATCACAAGCCTCAAGAATACCTGCAGGGACCTCTGCAAGCAAAATCTCTGTAGACAGACCTGCCTGAAGGATCTGACCTCTGTGACACCAACACTTCCAGTGGGACCCAATCTAAGTCTTTTACTAAGCAATTCCTGACAAATGGCTGGATGAATCTGTCTTTATGAAGGAGCCACAGCTGGACCCTAAATGTCAGTCTTTTGAGAAAATCCATCTCGGCATTAATACTTATTTTTATACCCTAAGATGCGTGCAGCTCCAACATCTCATCAACTAAGCTTCATTTTGGAGCAGACAGGGGATACTACAAAGATCCACAATTGGTCAAGATTAAGAGAATAAATGATCATGGAGATACAGCAGTGATGAGCCTCAGTAAACGTATTTGCAACATAATCTAAGTCTCAGGAGAAATTTCAAAAGAACAGTCACCAAGACTGTAGGAAACAAAGGATCAGAATCAATGTCTTTTACACATTATAGGTTTTTTTTGCTCCCATGAAATTTAAACAAGATTGACTCCATAATGGCCACACAAGTCTATAGGCAGATATGGATGGAGACATTTTCATAGTTTCCCACCCCTAACTAAAGAGCTACGTTGACTCAATGGCTTCTGGAAGAGGAAGAATTAATTTTCTCCAGAGATGAATACACAAGTAGAATAGCCATTTACCCAGTGGTCATTTCTAAGCACATGTGTATACATAACAAATGCTAAATGGATTCATTAGGTTATCTATGTGTATACATTTTATGTTTTACAATATATTTATAATCCATGATCATATATATTTTTAACAATAATAAGTAACAAGGAAGAGGTCATGAATTCTAGATGTATCTGGATGTGGAAGACATAGGGGAATTGGATAGAAGAGAAGATTATGTATAAAAAAATGTTCTAACTATATGTTCCAAAAAAACATAATTGAACTTTATCAAAATGTGTAGCACACTATAAGCAAAATGAATAATCTGTATAAAATATATAAATTTATTTTTGCAACATAGTTTCAGAAACTAAACTATATACATATATATATATCAAACAGAATTATTGTGAAAAAATCCAATAAAACTTCAATTAAGCATCTAAATTATACACTTAATCATAGTTTTAAACTGCACTAAACTTATTAGCATATATTTTCATATGAAAAATGCTTAATGTGAGTTGAATATTGCACTTATGTGCAGTCTCAAATCTATTAGTTATTTCTACTGCAAAATGGCAATAGATTAATTTATCAAGTTTATTTTTGCTGTATCTGCAATTTATTATTAATCTAAGACTTTTTTCTTTTTTAAGTCTTCAGGGCTGAAATCCAGGAAGTTCATTACTTTTATGTATAAATGCTACATTTATGCAATTCTAGTTGTTCCTAATGTTGCTGCATGATTTGGCTGAGAGTGCTGTTCAAATGCTCAAATAGTCATCAGGGTCTTTGACATTGTTACTTTGGAAAAAACCTGTTTGAATTACCACCTCTGGTTTTTTCTTTGCCCCTATTAAAGTCAGAGTAGTTAGAATACAAGTAATAACCTGACGATTTGAAATGTAAGTAAAAGTGTATTGCATTACAACCAAGAAGATTAGCCTTAAACTATTTATTTTTTCCCTCAAATTAAGTTGTAGTGTGAGGATAATGGACACTGATATTATTATGGATGTTCATTGTTATTAAACTTAAAGTAGGTCTCAATCAAATATCAATAGTATCCGTTTTTGATTAAAATAATTTAGGAAATAGAAATAGGAAAGAAGATTCAGTTACGTATAAAGACATGTGCCTTTTCCTGACCAAACTGTTTATGCTCTAATTTTGGTGTCTCCAGAAGGAACTTGTGATTTTTTTTGAAATACAATACATCCACAGCAAAATCAAAACAGAAACAGAGTTTTATGGCTCATAGGTACTGTGTATGTTAACACAGTATACAGGATCCAAGACAGTTCTCAAAATATAATGGTCTTGTTGAATATTACTTTTAAAAAGTGTCTTATGTAGACAAGATCTCTTGCCTTTTACGTTGTTCTGATTGAGAGGCATGTTCCAAACTAAGGTCAATCATAGGCTTTCCTTTTAATGTATTTGCTAATTTAGACTTTGAGAATTCCATAAGCATTTCCAATGGATTGGTATCATAGCCAGTCAGCCATTGCATTCAGTCATCCTTGAAATAATGTTTTCTGCCTTCTTTTCTTCAGTCAAGGTAATGGGTTAAATGGATTGATCGTTTTTCTTTTCCTTTGTACTTTCTTTAGAATCAGCTAGGATTAGAGGTGAAGACTAGTGAATATCCATTTCATTTCTGTCAGTGATTGTTAGCACATTGAAGAATGTAGTTAATAGTAGGTTTTCCATGAACACATGCTAAATGAAAAGGTAGCTTTCATGTCGTAATGAATTGATGAAATATGTTTTGTATATGAGTTTAGTATTCACTCATTTGCAATTTACCAAATTTTTGGAAGCATAAAATCAGATATGATACTTGTTTATGAATTTAAATATAAAAAAGAATAGCCAGTACTCTATAAATTTTGAAAAATGTTGATCTACTTTTTAAATTACCTTTAATATGACTAAAATTTTGTTCTTTGAATTTATACTACATTTTTAGCAGTCACAGGATAATAGAATATCATCACTGCCTTTATGAGTTAATTTTCTGTTGCTGTAATAAAACACCATGACCAAGCAAAATTTTGATTTTCTTTTTTTATTAGATATTTTCTTTATTTATATTTCAAATCTTATCCCTTTCCTTGTTTCCCCTCTGAAAACCCCCTAACCCATCCCCCACTTCCCCTGCTCAACAACCCACCCACTCCCACTTGCTTATCCCAGCATTCCCCATTACTGGGGCATCAAGATGCTATGAGCATAGTGGAGCATGAGTTGGAGAATTTTCTGGGTATATGCCCAGGAGTGGTATAGCTGAGTCTTCCAGTAGTATCATGCCCAGTTTTCTGAGGAATCTCCAAACTGATTTCCAGGGTAGCTGTACCAGTTTGCAATGCCACCAACCATGGAGGAGTGTTCTTCTTTCTCCACATCATCACCAGCACCTGCTGTCACCTGAGTTTTTTGATCTTAGCAATTTGTGAGGTGAAATATCAGGTTGCTTTGATTGGCATTTCCCTGATGACTGAAGATGTTGAACATTTCTTTAGGTGCTTCTCAGTCATTCAGTATTCCTCAGTTGAGCATTCTTTGTTTAGCTCTGTACCCCATTTTTAATAGGGTTATTTGGTTCTCTGGAGTCTAACTTCTTGAGTTCTTTGTATATATTGGATATTAGCTCTCTGTTGGATGTAGGATTGGTTAAGATCTTTTCCCAATTTGTTGGTTGCTGTTTAGTCATATTGACAGTGTCTTTTACCTTACAGAAGCTTTATAATTTTATGAGGTCCCATTTGTCAATTCTTGTTCTTAGAGCATAAGCTATTGGTGTTCTATTCTGGAAAATTTCCCCTTTGCCCACATGCTAGAGGCTCTTCCCCACTTTCTTTATTATTAGTATCAGTGTATCTGGTTTTATGTGGGGGTCCTTGATCAACTTGGACTTGAGCTTTGTACAAGGGGATAAGAATTGATCGATTTGCATTCTTCTACATGCTGTCATTTGATCCAGCGCCATTTGTTAAAAATGCTGTCTTTTTTTCCACTGGATGGTTTTAGCTCCTTTGTCAAAGATCAAGTGACCATAGGTGTGTGGGTTCATCTCTGGGCTTTCAATTCTATTCCATTGATTTACTTGCCTGTGACTGTACCAATACCGTACAGTTTTTATCACAATTGCTCTGTAGTACAGCTTGAGGTCAGGGATGGTGATTCCACCAGAAGTTCTTTAATTGTTGAGAATAGTTTTGGCTATCCTGGGGTGTTTTTTTGTTATTCCAGATGAATTTTAGAATTTTGCTTTCTAACTCTATGAAGAATTGAGGTGGAATTTTGATGGGGATTGCATTGAATCTATAGATGACTTTTGGCAAAATGGCCATTTTTACTATATTAATCCTACCAATCCATGAGCATGGGAGATCTTTCCATCTTCTGAGATCTTCGATTTTTTTTCAGAGACATGAAGTTCTTGTCATACAGATCTTTCACTTTTTAAATTAGAGTCACACCAAGTTATTTTATATTATTTGTGAGTATTGTAAAAGGAGTTGTTTCTCTAATTACTTCCTAAGCCTTTTTATTCTTTGAGTACAGGAAGGCCACTAATTTATTTGAGTTAATTTTATATCCAGCTACTTTGCTGAAGTTGTTTATCAGCTCTAGGAGATCTCTGGTAGAATTTTTGGGGTCACTTAAGTGTACTATCATATCACCTGCAAATAGTGATATTTTGACTTCTTCCTTTTCAATTTGTATCTCTTTGATCTCTTTTTGTTGTCTAATTGCTCTGGCTAGGGTTTCAAGGACCATATTGATTTGGTTGGAAAACTGATTTCTGACCCTTTACTCTGAGGTAGTTTTGTCTTTGTTACTGAGGTATATTACCTGTATGCAGCAAAATGCTGGGTCTTGTTTCCATATCCAGTCCATTAGTCTATATCTTTTTATTTGGGAATTGAGTCCATTGATTTTAAGAGATATTAAGGAATAGTGTTTGTTGCTTCCTGTTATTTTTAATGTTATTTTTATGTTTGTATGGTTATCTTCTTTTGAGTTTGTTAAAAGAAGATTACTTTCTTGCTTTTTCAGGGTGTAGTTTCCCTCCTTGTGTTGGCATTTTCCATCTATTATTCTTTGTAGGGCTGAATTTGTGGAAACATTGTGTAAATTTGGTTTTGTCATGGAATATATTGGTTTCTTCATCTATGGCAATTCAGAATTTTGCTGGGTATAGTAGATTGGGCTGGCATTTCTGTTCTCTTAGGGTCTGCATGAGATCTGCCCAGGATCTTCTAGCTTTCTTCGACTCTGGTGAGAAGTCTGGTGTAATTTTGATAGGTCTGCCTTTATATGTTACTTGACCTTTTTCCCTCACTGCTTTTAATATTCTTTTTTTATTTAGTACATTTGGTGTTTTGACTATTACGTGACAGGAGGAATTTCTTTTCTGGTCCAATCTATATTTGTGTGTCTAGTTTGTAGTTTATGCATATTTTGTTTGGTTTGTGTTTTGGAAATATTGAATAATATAATGAACATTGTGACCACATTTTTGTGGTTGGTTGGTGTTGGTTGGTTGATTTGTTTGTTTGTTTGTCAATCTTGCCAGAGCATTAGAGTCCTACTCTAGGTCTCAAGTAATTTAACTTTTTGTTTCTGGTCATCCAGGTATTATCACGGCTTGGACCTCAAGTTAGACTACTCATTGGTTGACTACTCTTCCAAGCTCTGAGCCACAATTGTCTCAGCACAAATAGAGGACAGGACTGGGTGGAGTGCAAAGCTTTGTGTCTGGTAGTTGTTCAATCCCACCACTGGCGGGAGCCTTGCCATATTATCAAAGACAATCAACTGAACGTCTGTATCCTTCCTTACTAGGAACCTTCACTAGGGTCACCTTTATAGGCACCAGGAAGGTTCCATGGCATTAGGTTTCCACATCTCCTCCAAAATGTCCCTTCTAGTCCAGTCATCTGTCCCAATAGTCTTTCCCTCATTGCCTCTCCCTCCCCTACCTGATCCCTCCTAATCCAATCCCCATTCATGGCCAGTTTACCAAAACATAAGGACACTGTAGTATGTCTATATAGTGGAGTCATTCTCCAAAAAAAAAAAAAAAAAAAAAAAAAAAAAGGACATCATGAAATTTGCAGACAAATAGATGGATAGAAGGAAAAAATCATCCTCAGGTAGCCCAGGACCAGAAAGACAACCTCATAAATGGATATTATCTGTTTAAGTAGAGGACTGTACTAAAGTCTACAGGCTAATAGAGACTAATTAACAAGGAGGGCTCCAGTGGAGATGTACAGATCTCCCTGAGAAGGAGAATTCAAATGGATTTTGAGGTTATATTTCACTTGAATATGTGCACCTATGGAGATGAGAAGAGAGTGTTGGATACCCTAGAGCTTGAGTTTTAAGGGGTTGTGAGCTGTCTGATCTGTGTTCTTGGAACATAGCTCAGGCCCTCTAAACTCAGATCCTTTTCCAAAACACTGCACTTACCCACTAAAGAATCATCTTAACAACCATCTCACCCTTGACAGGGGTTCCAGGTTTCTAAGTGGCCTGGAATTCAAACAGTAATCTAAGCTGGCTGGTTAATGAGCCTCAAATAGTTGCTTTTTTTCTGTGTCTCTAGAGCTATGTTACAAAGTGACATCAACATGTCTGACTTCTGTATGTGGATTCTGTGAATCTAACCCAGGTCTATATGCTTGTGTAGCAAACACTTTACAGAGTTATCTTATCAGTCCCCATATTTTGTTATGAAATATTTATAACCTTGCTCTCATATGTAGATCTTAGATCCACTTTCACTGAGTTTTGTATACTTTGTAAAATATGTGTAAAATTTCATCCATTGTTTTTAGACCTATTGAAATGTACTCCCCTGGCTTCTATCTATGAGCAGCAGACATGAGAGCTAACCCAGGGGTTCATTAAAACAAGGGAGCTGGCCCAGCCACTTGCCTGATGCAACACAGTGTTGCCAAGAACCTCTCCTTGGCAGCAAAATAGAGTTGAAACTACTGTTATGGGTATGGATGACCTGGGCACAAAGGTCATATTAAAAATATGACTTACCACAAATAATGGTTACTTCTTTAGTTTCAATTGCATCTAGCTCAGATTATTGGTTATTTTAGTTCAAAAATTAAGTGGCCCAGCTTAGACAAATAGAGGGAGGTTAGGTGGGAGTGGTTTGGGTGGAGAAACATCCTCATAGAAGAAGAGGGAGGGAGGCTGTGTTAGGGGTTTTCTGGAAAGGAGGACACCAGGAAGGGGTAAATAAAGAATATATCATTTGTCAATTCTTGCTCTTAGAGCATACGCTATTGGTGTTCTGTTCAGAAACTTTCTCCCTGTACCGATGTCCTCAAGGGTCTTCCCCAGTTTCTTTTCTATTAGCTTCAGAGTGTCTGGCTTTATGTGGAGGTCCTTGATCCATTTGGATTTGAGCTTAGTACAAGGAGACAAGGATGGATCAATTCGCATTCTTCTGCATGCTGCCCTCCAGTTGAACCAGCACCATTTGTTGAAAAGGCTATCTTTTTTCCATTGGATGTTTTCAGCCTCTTTGTCGAGGATCAAGTGGCCATAGGTGTGTGGGTTCATTTCTGGATCTTCAATCCTGTTCCATTGATCCTCCTGCCTGTCACTGTACCAATACCATGCAGTTTTTAACACTATTGCTCTGTAGTATTGCTTGAGGTCAGGGATACTGATTTCCCCAGATTTTCTTTTGTTGCTGAGAATAGTTTTAGCTATCCTGGGTTTTTTGTTGTTCCAGATGAATTTGATAATTGCTCTTTCTAACTCTGTGAAGAATTGAGTTGGGATTTTGATGGGTATTGCATTGAATCTGTATAGTGCTTTAGGCAAAATGGCAAATGGGACCTCATAAGGTTACAGAGTTTCTGTAAGGCAAAGGACACCATCAAGAGGACAGATCAGCAACCGACAAATTGGGAAAAGATATTCACCAATCCTACATCAGATAGAGGGCTAATATCCAATATATATAAAGATCTCAAGAAGTTAGACTCCAGAAAACCAAACAACCCTATTAAAAAATGGGGTACAGAGTTAAACAAAGAATTCTCACCTGAAGAACTTCGGATGGCAGAGAAGCATCTTAAAAAATGCTCAACTTCATTAGTCATTAGGGAAATGCAAATCAAAACAACCCTAAGATTTCATCTTACACCAGTCAGAATGGCTAAGATTAAAAATTCAGGAGACAGCAGGTGTTGGAGAGGGTGTGGAGAAAGAGGAACACTCCTCCACTGCTAGTGGGGTTGCAAATTGGTACAACCACTCTGGAAATCAGTCTGGCGGTTCCTCCGAAAACTGGGCACCTCACTTCCAGAAGATCCTGCTATACCACTCCTGGGCATATATCCAGAGGATTCCCCACCATGTAATAAGGATACATGCTCTACTATGTTCATAGCAGCCCTATATATAATTGCCAGATGCTGGAAAGAACCCAGGTATCCCTCAACAGAAGAGTGGATGCAAAAAATGTGGTATATCTACACAATGGAGTACTATTCAGCCATTACAAACAATGAATTCATGAAATTCTTAGGCAAATGGATGGAGCTAGAGAACATCATACTAAGTGAGGTAACCCAGACTCAAAAGGTGAATCATGGTATGCACTCACTAATAAAAGGCTATTAACCTAGAAAACTGGAATACCCAAAACATAATCCACACATCAAATGAGATACAAGAAGAAAGGAGGAGTGGCCCCTGGTTCTGGAAAGACTCAGTGAAACAGTATTCCAGTATTCGGCAAAACCAGAACGGGGAAGTGGGAAGGGGTGGGAGGGAGGACAGGGGAAGAGAAGGGACTATCTGGGAGTGGGGGCGCTAGAAAAGGGGAAATCATTTGAAATGTAAATAAATTATATCGAATAAAAAAAAAAGCAGTAAAATTGAAAAAAAAGAATATATCAAATAAAAAATGCTATAAAATGCAAAAAAGAGATGTAAATAAGGAATATATTCAATAAAAAAGGAAAAAAATTAAGTGAACATCTAATATTTCTTGTGCATCAAAATTATCTTTTTAATTCAAAGACATATCCATGTCAAAATGAGGATTATGATTACCTTTCTAGTTTCTGCATACTAGAGATTGCATTGGATTTATCGACCAATTTGCAAATATTAATTACCTTATAAACAATGTTGATTATTCTGTCCCATATGCTTAAATATTTATGGCTTCTAACCACCAAATTAAATATGGAAAACAATTTTGTAGGTTCTCATTAACAATTTATGAATATATTATATAACACTTAATCCTTAATATTGCATAAATTATAACTGTATTGTTTTCTCAATGAAATTATTTTCTTAATTTTGTCATCTCCTAAGTTTGTAGATCACAATTTAATTGATGAATTTTCATTCAATATTGTTTACTCTTTCATCCATATTACTAATTTTTCTGTCCATTTTGCTGATGTTTTCTGTTACACTGCTGACTTTCCTCTTCAAGCTTAGTATTGGTCATATTTGTAATATTTTTGAAGTTAGTGCTCATTTTTACTAGTGAACTTTTGAAATGTTCATCCACATTTTTTTTCTGTTTTCTTTTTTTTTTATTCGATATAATTTATTTACATTTCAAATGATTTCCCCTTTTCTAGCCCCCCACTCCCCGAAAGTCCCTTAAGTCCCCTTCTCTTTCCCTGTCCTCCCACCTTCCCACTTCCCTGTTCTGGTTTTGCCGAATACATCCACATTTTTAATGTTCTTAACTATTTGTGGTTCTTTGTGAATTTCACATCATGAACACCAAACCCACTCATCTCCCCATCCCTTCGTATATGCCTTCCGCCCTTGTAACCTCATCTTTCAAAACTAAAAAGAGAAAAAGGAATGAAAACTCTTGTTGTGGAAGCTATATTGTGTCATGGTGTATCCTACAGAATACCCTTTGTCCACATTTTTTTGCTTGCAAATGTTTGGTGCAATGAGTCATTCGTCTGGTTCAAGATTTTTGGCCTCTGCTACAGTATCAATACTGGATCGCCATTGGAACTCCTCTTGGATATCCTGTTGTTGTCCTGTGTTATAGGGATCCTACAGTTTTGGATATATAGGACCAGTCACTACATGTGTTCTAGCAGTTCCTCAGTGGGATAGATGACCAGTCCCTTCATGTGTTCCATCAGTTCCTCAATAGGGTAGATGTCAGCATAGGCCAACTCAAAGTCCTGGAACTGGGCCTGGGTAGTAGCTGAGCTGGTTGTCCTGCCAGCTCTACTGCACCCACATCACCAGGGCCAGTTCCCCACAACTGCCTCCATTAGCTCTTTCAATGCTGAGCAACCAAGGGGCAGAGCCAGCTCTCCCACCCTCATGCCTTTGTGCCCAGGTCATCCATACCCATAACAGTAGTTTCAACTCTATTTTGCTGCCAAGGAGAGGTTCTTGGCAATACTGTGTTGCATCAGGCAAGTGGCTGGGCCAGCTCCCTTGTTTTAATGAACCCCTGGGTTAGCTCTCATGTCTGCTGCTCATAGATAGAAGCCAGGGGAGTACATTTCTTATATGTCACCTCTGGACTCAGTAGGCGAGGAGGTGTTTTTATTATTTTTTGTTTTGATTTGTTTTGTTTGTGGAAGTTTCAGGTGTTGTCTATTGTTTTTAATATGTGTTGCATTTCTTTGTAGAAAGATAGTGTATAAACTTGCTTTTGTCATGGAATATCTTGGTTTCTCCATCTATGGTAATTCAGAGTTTTTGCTGGGTACAGTAGCCTAGGCTGGCATTTGTGTTCTCTTAGGGTCTGTATTACATCTGCCCAGGATCTTCTAGATTTCATAGTCTCTGGTGAGAAATCTGATGTAATTCTGATAGGTCTGCCTTTATATGTTTCTTGACCTTTTTCCCTTATTGCTCTTAATATTTTTTCTTTGTTTTGTGCATTTGGTATTTAGACTAATATGTGATGGGAAGAATTTCTTTTCTGGTCCAATCTGTATTGTGTCATGATGTATCCTACAGAATACCTGTTGTCCACATTTCTTTGCTTGCAAATGTTTTGGTGCAATGAGTCATTGGTCTGGTTCAAGATTTTAATTCAGAGTCTTTCTTTTCTGGTGTATTGTGGTGTCCTGGGCTCACTGTGGTGGGTGAACTGGATTCTGATGGTGCCAAGTTGCACTGGTTTCTGTTGCTTATGTTCTTGTGCTTGCCTTTTGTCATCTGGTTATCTCTGGTGTTAGTTAGATTTGATGTCTCTGACTGTGGCTTGTCTCTCCTTCAAGTCTGTGTGTCAGTACTCCTGGGAGATCAGTTCTCTCCAGGAGGAATTTGGGTATGGAGAGCTGTGGCACAGGATCAGCTCTGGGGTGCATACTGAAACCAGAAGGATCCTGTCCCTGGCTGTTCCTTGATTCCTGTGTACTGATGGCTCTGGGTAGATCCCTCTTGGGCCAACAATTTAAACAAAAGTGGTGGTCTTACCTGTGCTCACAGGAATGTTGGCACTACTCAGATACCAGCTCTTTTTCAATGGTATTTGGGAATGGATATGGAGAGCTGTTCCACAGGGTCAGTTCAGGGCACAGTTGGAAAACGGATCTTGTACCAGGCTGCTTCTCAGTTCCTGTGTACTGAGGGTTCCAGGCGTGTTCCTCTGAGCAGAAGTTGTGGTCTTACTTGTGCTCACAGGCTTGTCTAAGCTCCTGGGAGGTCAGCACTCTCCCAGTGGTATTTGGGTTTGAGTACTGTGGCACAGGACCAGCTCTGGGTGCTGTGGTCATGTTGCATTTTGATGCATAGAAAAACACAGGGTACATAAAACAAAAAGAACAATAAAGAAAAAAGGGAAAAAATTAAAATTTACTGAATAATGATTAAAGGTATGAATAAAAATAAATTTTTCATTATTCCCCTTCATAATGATAGTAAAAGTAATAAAATATAAAAATATTGCTAAGTTAATAAGGCTCCCTAGGGGGTATCTCTGAATTGTGTTGGGATACTGAAAATCAGATGCACCAATAAAATCTACATAGGTAGAAAAATCTGTCTTTGTAATTACATGATATGATACTGTATGTGTGCATGGAGTATGATTCTAAAGCTTTAGAGTTTTCAGACTAAATAGCAGTGACTGTCTAGAGCGATGATCACAGGTACAATGCCATTAAACTTCAGTATTAATCTCAGTGGAGAACTGCTTCCAAAAACCAAGAATGTGGTTTCTTTCCCTAATCACATTACTTCTGAACAGCGTCTACTGAGCCATTTTACAGGCTTGTTGGTATTTGTTCCCACAGCTGCCTCCCTGGGCTGTCTCTCAGCCTAGGGCTGTGGCAGATTAGATGTAGTCTTGCTAGCTGTCTCTGCCTATTGCTGCTCCTCCTGAGGGCTGCAGGGTAGGTCACTTTCCAAGGATGAGTCATCTCTCAAGATAGCAGCTGCCCCTTATCTCAGAGTAACAAACAGAGAGTGATATAATAGCATTTCTCACCACTTCTGGCCAACTGTAGATTATTACTTTCTCACCAAACCCTGTACCTGCTTTTGAATTTTGTAAAGACTTGGTTGGGATGGAAGTTAGGAATGGGTGTAAGATCCTTATCCTCAGGACCGCCTGGCTTATTGGGAAGACAAGAATCTGGAGCTATGTTTTCTTTAGTTTTTGTTTTTATGAGTGACTACCATTTGTCTACACAAGTTTCAGACAACCTGAAGAGACTTCCCCCCTCCCTCTCTCTGTCTCTCTAGAATATATTCTGTTTGTTTGTTTTCCTATCCTGACTCTTCTGTTTTACCCGGCCACGTGGAGGCAATTTGTAGTCCATCATATTTCCAAGTGAATCATGTAACTATTTTACATTAGTTTATATGAGGTGAATACATTATTTTGTGATGTGAAAATAATTCTTGGAATAAATTTTCCTTATAATGGATCATCCATTATTTATGCTGCTGACTAAAGTTTTATAGTATTTTGTTGAGAACTTTTTGTTTGTATTTGAGGGATTAGTTGGTGGCATGTATAATCTGTCACCACTTCAATGCTCTGGATTTTCTCAAATTCTCCCAGAGTGTCTATTCTTTGTCTCTTCCCATGTGTTTCCTCAGTTAAATACATAATTACAACCCTGTGCTATCTTTGGGTGTTTGCTCCACCTTGGTTTAATTGTCTTTAATCAGAAAAAAAAAAGATGGATGAGTGAATGAATGCATGAAATTACAGAGAGCAACAGATGCTGAACCAAATAGGGAAGGCTCTACCTAGTAGGCCTTTGCTTCCATGGGAGAAAATCAAAATACTACCAGTGATCCAGTGATCCATTCACCCAGCATTTCCATGGCCATCATTCATGCTTCTCCTCACACTGAAACATTTTCTCAATATGGGGATATTTTCAAAAGTGTGATCCATAGAACTATCTATCTTCCAAGCCACATAATTCTGTTACTATGACAAGAGCTATTCCAGCTGTATGTTTTCAGTCAATGCTTAAGATGTCTATACCATGTGCCAATGCCCAAGATGATATCTGGTGTCAACATAGAACAATAGTAACAACCTTGGAATAATTACCTCTTAAGGTGACAAAGCATATTTTTTCTTTTTTTATTTATTCTTAAATCTTTTTTACAGTCCAAATTTTATTCTGCTTCTGGTCCACCCTCCAACTATTCCACATCCCACACCTCCTCCCCCATTCCTGTCTCCAAGAGGACGCCCCTATACCCACCCTTATTCCACAAGACCTGCTCACTCACTAAGGCCCCAAGTCTTTCTTCTCTCACTGAGACAAGACCAGGCAGTCCTCTGCTGTTTGTGTGTTGGTGGCCTCATATCAGATGGTGTATGCTGACTGGTTGGTTTATTGTCTGAGAGATTCCTGGGACCAGGGTAGTTAAGACTGCTGGTCTTCTTGTAGGGTTGCTCTCCTCCTCAGCTTCTTCCAGACAAAGCATAAAATCTAAAGATGCTATTTTTAATCAATCTGGTATAACCACTCCTCAGAAAATTGGACATAGTATTACCTGAAGACTCAGCTATACCACTCCTGAGCATATTACCCAAAAGATGTTCCAACATATAACAAAGACACATGTTCCGCTATGTTCATAGAAATCTTATTTATAATAGCCAGAATCTGGAAAGAACCAAGATGTCCTTCAACAGAGGAATGGATACAGAAAATGTGGTACATTTGCATAATGGAGTACTAATTAGTTATTAATAGCAATGACTTCATGAAATTATTAGGCAAATGGATGGAGCTAGAAAATATCATCTTGAGTGAGGTATCCCAAGCACAAAAGAACACACAATGTATGCACTCACTGATAAGTGGATCAAAAGCTTGGAATACCTAAGATATAAGTCACAGACTACATGAAGTTCAAGAAGAAGGAGGATCAAAGTGTGGGTCCTTCGATCCTTCTTAGAAAGCAGAAGAATACTCACAGGAGCAAATACAGAGACAGGGTGTACAGCAAAGACTGAAGGAAACGCCATCCAGAGACTGCCTCACCTGGGGATCCATCCCATATATAGACACAAAACCGAGACACTGTTGTGGATGCCAAGAAGTGCTTGCTCACTGGAGCCTGATATAGCTGTCTCCTGAGAGGCTCTGCCAGTGCCTGACAAATACAGAGGGGAACATTCTCAGCCAACCATTGAACTGAGCACAGGGTCCCCAGTGGAGGAGCTAGAGAAAGGACCCAAGGAGCTGAAGGGGTTTACAACTCCATAGGGAGAACAACAATATCAACCAACTATACCCCCAGAGCTCCCAGGGACTAAACCACCAACCAAGGAGTACACATGGAGGGACCCATGTCTCCACCTGCATATGAATTAGAGGATGGCCTTGTTGGACATCAGTAGGAGGAGAGGCCCTTGGTCCTGTGAAGGCGCAATGCCCCAGTGTAGGGGAATTTATGGGCAAGAGGCTGGAGTGGATGGGTGGGAGAACACCCTCATCAAAGCAGGGGGAGGGGGATGTGGTATGGAGTTTTCAGGCAGAAACCAGGAAAGGGATAACATTTGAAATATAAATAAGGAAAATATCCAATAAAAAAGAATAAAGTAGAAATAAAACATAAAGTAATCAATACAAAGTAGTAGATATAATAGAAATTCCATTCCCAGACATGTCTCCTTCAAAATTTCATATCTATGCATTCCCATTTCATTTTTCATCTTTAAGCTGAACACTGAACTGTACTCTAGGCTATACTAAACTCTAGGTTTGGGCTTGAGTGGCAGCCATAATTAAGCTCTGGTTTGGTTTTGCATTTGGCCTTAAGGACTTGAGGGATTTTTCTCCCATGGATACTTCTGTCACCTCTCAGGTTGTGTCTGCTTACCCAGATTGACTCTATATCTTCTGAAAGGATCCATACTTCTTTTGTTTGGCAAGAAGCTTCTATTAGTGTATTGGATTTTCAAACTTACATGTATAAGAACCCCAATAATTTTGTTTTTATTGACTAAATATAACCTTTTATGGATGGAGATTAATTTTCTGATTGATTCAATAATATATGCCTCTAAGGGCTAAGAATTTCAAGACCAGTATATCTGACATTTGATGACAGCTGCAGTTTACTTCCAAGGACATGGTTAGCTGTGAAATCCTCTAGTTATAAGGGCAAGTTAACACTAGTAGTAACATAAAAAAAATCACAATATGGTATCACCATTTGTACTTTGAATATTTAGACAGTGTCAACTGAGACATTTTGGAACAGCAAGAAATGTGTAAGAAACCAAAGACCTGCCTGAGGCTGGGGGTTAGGAAATAATGTGTGCTATAGATAAACTCTTGTCAAATCCTGGCATGTGTCAGTTTTGTTATCTTTGAGTAATTAAAATGAATCAGGTTTAAGGAAGGTTGTAGCACAGGGAGAATGCATTGTCTAAAGAATACCTAGTATCATCCCCAAATGTATGGGTTATTGGCATGAATATCAATTTGAGCATAAGCCTGCCATCCTCTCATCTGATTTTTGTTTTTGTCATTAACCAGAGTGTGCCAGAAAATGCAATCCAGTGGGGGAAAGCATAGAAAAATCAGAAAAAAAAGTTTTTCAATTAAATTCATCTCCCCCTCACAGACAATGTATTATCTGGGGAGTAATAAAATAAACTAGTTCTTTCTTTTCTTCTCTCTTGTTCATTCTGTGTATATATACTTTGTACAGGAACTTCACAGCCAACAGATCCTTGATCTTGTTTGAATATTTACAAAAGAATTCAAGAATACCCATTTTCATTTAAGAGACAGATGATGGACTTCCCCAAGCTAGAGGAAAGAATGATGCACTGATAATTTGTATGTAGACTAAAAGGATTCATCTCTTTCTTTCTAGGAAATCCCTGGACCTTTGGGTGCATAACACTTAGTTTTGTTGTTATTGCTGTTGTTCATTTGCTTTTGTTTTGTTTTTTGTTATTTTTTTAACCAAGCCTGTGACTTGCAATACCTTTCATGGCTTAATGTAAATTATACCCCAAAACATTTAATTTCCCAAAGCCCCCAAATTCTGCCATTCTATCTCTAAATAATTGCACATAACTCCTGATAACTGGAATCCCACCTCCTCAACTGTTCCTTCTTTCCACTTGTTCGTTCTGTCTTGACATATATTTAGCCATTTTTTTGTATGTTAGCTATTCCCAGACTCTTGAGATTTCTTCTCCAAGAAAATGCCTTACTCTTCTATGTACCCAACACCAATATCACAGTTTTCCAAACAGAAAAGATTTGCTAAATGAATAAGTGAGCAGTCTTTATTAAGAGTTGTTATTTTGTCCTATTTTCTTACACAATTCTGGGAAATAAATGCATACCACATTTGAATTTTACAGAATAAACTAGAAGGACTAAAGCAATCAAGAGCTAACATATAATTTTTCCACCACATTTTTAAAGAAACAGTAATAATTGTGTTATCAGTTTCAATCACAGATTTTAGAGGTAATACACTTTCCCTTAAAATGAGTAACATTTAACATCTACTGAAAATAAGTTTGATTTTTTCTTACTTAAAATTTTGACTGCTCTTTTCAAAATTAGACTGAATCAATGCCAAATGGGATCCCTTACACTGGATAAAAGAAACCAGTGATTAGCGCTCTACAAACCAAGCATTTGGGCTTGTATTTGCAGAGTCATTTAAGGCCCAGGCCCTCTCTTCCTCATCTCTCAAAGCCTCTTCATACCAGATTGAGAAATCAGATGGATCACACCCATTCATCTTGGCCAAGAATTCCAAAACTTTCATCTTGGTAGTTTCAGCATAGGCTCTTGGACCCCACAGGAACTCAAAGCATGGAGGCTGGCTATTAGGCACCTCCCGATATTCCAGGTAATTTTGCTGCACTAGCTCTATGGTGAGGAACTCCCTGGGATCCCCACAAATAAAGTGCTCTTCCCCATCATACACTCCCACCAGTTTCAAGAACTCCCAGATTCTCTCTTCAGAAGCACAGTTCCCTTCTATGAATATTACACCCAGAATAACTATTAGGAAAGCATTTCTAGGCAGCCTATCACTGTCACTTGGAGTATCCTCATAGGTGAGGTTCAGTGAGTTGACAAAGACATAAGCACTGCTTACAAGATCACTTTCCTTTATATCAATCCCAAAGGTCATCTCCAAGCATTTAGATGCTTCAATGAAAATGACAGGGAAATGGTTTTCATACTCTTTAGTGACAACCTCATGGATTTCAGATAATGTGATGGGTTCCTTCATTCTATATTTGTATATGAAAAGAAACACCAAATCTGTAGCCTTTTCTTGTATTACGGTATCAAGCAAGGAGTCAGGGTCACCTGGAGTTGACATGACACCTGAACTCTCTTCCTGGTGGCCGACTGCTTCATCTACATTTTCCCCTAAAGTAGGTGAGGGGAAGAAACTCTGAGCATTCTGAAAAATGCCCAGCATCCCAACAGCAAAGCCTGCACTCTCTACCAGGTTGCTCTGAAACAGAGAAAAGAAGGAAGAGGAGGAGGAGGAAGAAGAAGAGAAGGAGGAAGAAGAAGGAGAAGGAGGGGAGAAAGGAGCTAAAGAGACATTAGAAGATGACAAAAACATGGAAGTTATGTCTTCTTCCTCTCTGGTCTCATCTTCATCCACTTCATCATCAGATTCTTCCTTTTCCTCTTCTTTCTCATTTTTTTCGTCTTCTTCGTTCTCAATGTTATCTTCCTCCTCCTGCTTATTGCTCTCTTCCTCCTCTTCCTTGTGGACCTCCTCCTCTCCCTCTCTCTCCTCTTTTTCAGGTGTGGGAACCACTGGGAGCACCACCTCATCAGTTTCAGTTGGATTCTGGAAGTTTACACCTTCTTCCAGGCTGAGGCGTGGGCGCTTTCCGTAGTGAGACATTATTTTGCTTTCTGGAGACAGAAGACATAAATGTAAACAGGACTGACAGTGATGAGATCCCATAGGTCAGTGGAGGGAAGAAAACAGCAGAGTGAGACTCCTCAAAGGTCAATATCTTCTCTGAAATCTCAGACAAAAGTCAACTTACCAGTTTTCTCCAGGTGATGTGGAATAGCCTCAGAGTTCTGCAGCCCTTCTACCTGGCTTGTCCTTTAGGAACCTATAGAAGAACATGATAAATGTTCTTAGGGTTCAGACACATGGCTGAATCTGACTTCCATAAGTGTAATAGTGTATATGGGACCATTTCCTTGGAGTTCTTGTGTTTTACAGCATAATGTTTGTATATATTAAGGTGTGTAGCACACTTAAGTCTCTTGTAGAGTGAAATCCCCCCTCTGTGCTGGCATTTACCCTAGGAAGGGATGGATTATACCCATCTGGCAGACTGAGGCCACTTTAGCAGGACAAATCTAAACATTCCTGACACAATGAAGCAAACATGATGAAGCACGATTTCCAACGATATCAGGCTAAACTGAATGGCAGGAAGTGCTAGCCCAATTTCAGGGATCACAGATCTTCTAAGCTAGAGACTCTTTCACTGTTTTATTTATTTATTTGTTTGTTTGTTTGTTTGTTTGTTTATTCCCTTTAAATTCTGATCACAGCCCCCTCATCCTCCTGGTCCTCCTCCTCATGTACCTCACCCTATGCCCCTCTCCCTTTCGCCTATTTATTATGATAATTTTCATATTTCTCTCTCTGTTGCTCCTGGTCTGCTCCCTCAGATTTATTGCTCAACTCTTTGAGCACAAAGATAGAGCAAGATGCACATCTGACCACGTACACAGTTCCTCCAAGAGGTAAAAACAGGCCATAGTTGAGCTTAGCATGCCTTGTGTCCTTAAAAGGAGAATGGGGACTGTGTCCTCATTCCTGATTCAGGATTCTTACCTGATGAACTCCAGGCAGACTTTTCCCTCTGGTGATCTGCTATTCCTTTTTTCCCCCACACAGCTTTCCTTTCCAATGAAGATGTTTAATTCCTGAGAATACAGAAAACAGTGAGGAGGTAAGATACTGGTTAAGTTTTGCCCTAAGAACTCCAGATTTTCTCTACTACAACAGAATTAAAGTAAGGCATCACTAACTCTCCAGATAGTTGCCCTGGGATGTTCCAGGTAATTTGGAACTATTACATATCCTTGAGGTAATAAGACTCTTCAGAAGGTGCTAGACTACACTTAGTAAAGGAGAAATTCCAGCTTTAGGAAATAAACATACACATGCCCTCAGAGAGGACTAAGAGTATTGGTTTGGATCATTTTAATCCCCCACAGACGTAATAGAACTGATTTTACCTTCCATCTAGCTGCCTGTGAGTGCTCCAGACAGAGAGATGGGGTATGTTACTTTAATGATTTCCGTTTTGGAGGACTTTTATGAAGAGACTAGAATGTGATTCACAGCAAAAGAGTGCCAAGTTTATAGAGTGTTAATGATAGAACTCTATGTCAGAATTTTTCTAGTTCTATCACTGGGGCAGTCTCTTGGATATTTTCCAAGGCAGAAAATCCTTCTTATATTTTTGAAATATAGTACTCTTCTAATAGGACAGATCTCTCTTTGAATCTCAACATAAAATTGTGTTTTAAAGGTGTTGCTCCTCGATGCCTGTTCTCAGCATAACTGGTAAAGCTGTCTGAAAAAGCAGAATCAACACTACTAATTTCTGAAGGGTAAAAGGAGAGTCTCACTCTTCCCAAAGGATCCTCTTCTTCTTCTTTTAGAGTCTTCACAGGTCTCCTTTTTTGGTTTTTTTTTTTTTGTTTGTTTGTTTGTTTTGTTTTTTCTATAATCAAGTGCCTTAGCAAACAAGGCTATTTCCCCCTACTATTTTTGTGGGAGTAAGAATATCTCTGACACTTTCCTCAGAGTCACATTCCCCAAGACTGGAACTCCTACACATAGTGCCTGGTGGCCAGTACTCTGTTGAAAAGATACAACTTTCTCAGCCCCTCAGCACAGAAAAACGGAAGTGTCCTATTGATCAGCCTCCCTGGAGTCACACAGTGATAGGTGCTAAGAAAGACAGTGGCAGACTCCATTGTTCCTCAGTCCTCTCTGTCCTTCCTAGAGAGTGACCCTAATGTTCTCTATGCATGAATTAGAATGAAAAAACAATGTTAATATCTTATGTCGAGGTCGTATCTGTCTTATTCCCTGACCTTTTCTCTGGGATAGCAAAATGCTTTGTACTGCAGCATGGCCTAGAGCCTACTTTAAAAATTGCTTGAACAAGCAGCACTGAGGCGCCATCCCAATTTCTATAGGGGCAAGGGTGGCAAAAATGATCTCTCAAGGTCCTGTTTTCCAAAGTTCACATTCTTACACATGATAATTAGAGTCCAACCCTTCCACAAAAGCCTCACCCTCCTAAACTTACACAACATTAAAAAAGTAGAATCCTCAGACTTACTGAAGCTTCCCTGGAATGAATGATGATTGAGAAAGTGGGACAGTCTCTCTCTACCTGTGAGACAGTGGTAGGCCCCAAGTCCTCACATTGCTGCCTTCATGTTTCCTATCATTAGAACGGCTCCCATGGCAGCCAGAGTCCAGCCACTCTCCCCCCCCCCCCCCAAGCCTCATTTCTCGTGAACTCAGCATGAAATGTAGAAACAAACAACATGAGCCCATTTGCCTTGGGTATTCTTAGAGCTTCCATATCAGCAACAGAGACTGCCTGTGCCTTTCTGGGGGAAGAAAATGCTCCTATTATACTTTAGCATCTTTCCACTCAAGACTGGGACTGTTCCTCTAATGAACTGAGTTTAGCTCCCCACCTAAAAGCCTTTCAATAATACGATTCATATATCTCTATTATTACTACCGGAGAGCATAGCTCCCAATTTTCCACCAGTGTCCTTCCTAGGCCCTGTTTTTTTTATCTTCCCTCAGACTTGAACTTACGCCTGCCTGACCCAGTTCTGCCCACTCTCAATGCCTTAATGCCTTCAGTATCACACATGAGAGCTGGAAAGTGCGTACAACGTACCCTTCTGGATTGTACCTAAGATAAATACTGGGTAGACCCCTAAATATTTGTGTCTAAACCTCCCTTAAATTATTTCACCCTCACAGATCTTATTTCCTGAGGTTGAAACTTGTACTCTCCTAATCGCAGTGCTATCTCACAAACAGCCTTACCTTTCTTAGACTTCGGACAGAGAGCTCCAGGTAGCAGCCACCAAGCTGGAACAGACTGGAAGCCTCTAGGGCAAAAGTCTGAGCAAGCTAGGAGGAGTTTGGCCACACCTCCTTTTGTAGGGAAAGGCAAAACTCCTGCTGTTCCTTGAGGCTCCTCCCACTCAAGGATGAGCCTAGTCCCGAGACACTTTCAGGCCCTTCTCAAAAACCTCAAGTCCCACAGTACTGACACTGAAGTTGTGGAAACAATGTTTAGACTTGCAACCTTGCTTAGATATTCCCAGAGCCACAATCTGGTCCAAGAGCACTAAAGCCTATTATTTCTGTAAAGGTGGGAAGGCTCTCGACTGCCCTTCAAGGTCCTCCCACCCAGATTAGGACTTTCCTGAGTTCTGTCCTATCCCGAAAGCCTCAGATCCCGCAGACTCCTGACATTGAATTTATGGAAACAATGTTTAGAGCTGCAACCTCGCCTAGTAATTCCCAGGCCACAACCTAGTTAAGGATTACAGTCATCGATTTCAGTACTGGTTAGGGTATTTCCTTCCAGGACCCTAACCCTTAAGGCTGGGACTCTCCCGAAATGAATGGGGCTCACTATCTCCTTCAAAAATCTCACCACCCTCAACCTACCAATTCTGAACGCTTCCTGGTATGAATTCTGGGAAAGGCAAGGCCCAAACTGCTATACACATGAGGGAGTAGGAGATTTCCAAGACTCCATTAGGATCTTCAATTTATTTCTTAGGTCTCTTGTCAATATTTTCCAGTGATGGGACAGCTTCCATTGCTGATCTGAAAATTTTCGTCTTCCTTGAATTCCCCACACAGAATTCAGGAAAACAAATTCTTTCATCCAAAAGTTGATATCGACCCTCTATATAAGAAGGAAACTCCATGGAGACGCAGGAATAGAGGCCCTAATATTTATGGGGACAGGGAAAACGGCTAATTCTAAACCAGTTTTTTGTCTTGATGTTTACCAAGTTGGAATTATACAATCCAAAAGCCTCAATTGCCACAGACTGTCAATATGGAATCTCAGAAATAGCATAATATTTATCCAGCCTATACTGCACCAGAGATGAGTGCCAGAGTAGACAGGGTTAGCTCCATTCTTTTTGGAGAGGGGGTGTCCCTCAGTCCCGTCTTGATAGTCCTCCCTCACTTGAATATTTGTCTTATCTGGGACTCTCTTCAGCAGTCCTAAGTCCAACCTACCCCCAAATCCTCATCTTTTGTGGACTCTGGTCATGATACTCCTGGAAAGAAGCATTTTGAAACATGATCTAAAGAAGAACACCCTAAGGTAATCTCTTAGAAAACAGAAACAAGGTTCTCACTATTTCTGGTATGGGAGAAGAAGGTTCCACTCCAAACTCAGTAGTTTACCCAGAAATATATACATCATCGGAGAGTGGAGCACCCTCTTCCAAAAAGTCCCAGCTCTCCTTGCACTCCAGAAATGAAACATGGGAAAAATGTTTAAGATTGTGATGTGGCCTGAAGCACCCAGCCTCAGGAAGTATATGAAGTACATACATAATCCATAAATATGCATGCAAAGATATTATATTAGCTATAATGTCTGTGGGTGAGAGGAATGTTCATATTTCTCATTCAAGTTCTACCTCTTCAGGAACAAATTCTAGCTGCTGCCTCCAAAGTCTCAATTCCCTTGGCCTATCAGGACAGAAAACAGGAAATCATACACTGTTTCACCTTCTTTCAGCCCGGCACGGATGGCTTCCTGGGAGGGCACGGAGAGTACAATTCTATCTCTGGGAGCAAAGAACACAGCAATTCTCCCAAGCCTCCTTCAAGGCCTTCCAGACAATGGTGGGAAGAAAAAGACTTAGGCAGGACTTAACTGCAGAAAGCTGCAGCAGGACCCTGATCATTGTGTCTCATGAAGGAATGCACCTTTGTGGTTGAACATTTCTGAAGTGGAGTTTGGGTGCTGCTGCTTTCTCAGATAGAAAAGTACAAGAACATTTCTTCACACACGAAAAGTATCATCTTTAGAATGCTCTGCTATTTATCTTATGGTTTTGACCCTGTCTCCATTTTCTAGATGTTTTTCTAGCAGACTAGAAAGAAACTCCCTAAAAGGAGAGACCCTGTCAATCACTTTATCCCAGGAACAAGCGACACATCCAAAGAATACACATGAAATTTTTGAAAACTTCCTTCCATCCACTCTGCAGTATAGCTCAGACCTTTAGGGTAGTCACTCCATCCTCTGTTTGAAGTGTTGGCTTTGTTTACCTTTGCCAAACAAACTTCTATCTAAATGATCTATAATTATTTTGTCACTGAATTCATTCCTTCAAGAAGATGAGAACCAGGATATATAGATAATACCCACAAAATCTCCCCAGCATTTTTTCCTTAACAACCTGAGTTCTGAGCCCTCTCTCCAAAGAAGTTATACTTCCATCATCTCCAGACATGAAAATTTGGGAAATAAAATAGTGTAAGATGTGGTTAAGAATGGAGATTCCTTCAAAAATTTCCTCTGCTTGTGGGAACAAGGCCCTTATCTTTTTTTCTTATTCGATATATTCTTTATTTACATTTCAAATGATTTCCCCTTTCCTGGATCCCCACTCCCCGAAAGTCCCATAAGCCCTCTTCCCTCCCCCTGTTCCCCCATCTACCCCTTCCCACTTCCCTGTTCTGGTTTTGCCTTATACTGCTGCACGGAGTCTTTCCAGAACAAGGGACCACTCCTCCTTTCTTCTTGTACCTCATTTGATGTGTGGATTATGTTTTGGGTATTGCAGTTTTCTGGGTTAATATCCACTTATTAGTGAGTGCATACCATGATTGATCTTTTGAGTCTGGGATACCTCACTTAGTATGATGTTCTCCAGCTCCATCCATTTGTCTAAGAATTTCATGAATTCATTGTTTCTAATGGCTGAGTAGTACTCCATTGTGTAAATATACCACATTTTTTGCATCCACTCTTCTGTTGAGGGACATCTGGGTTCTTTCCAGCTTCTAGCTATTATAAATAGGGCTGCTATGAACATAGTGGAACATGTGTCCTTATTAAACGCTGGGGAATCTTCTGGGTATATGCCCAGGAGTGGTATAGCAGGATCTTTTGGAAGTGAGGTGCCCAGTTTTCTGAGGAACCGCCAGACTGATTTCCAGAGTGGTTGTACCAGTTTGCAACCCCACCAGCAGTGGAGGAGTGTTCCTCTTTCTCCACATCCTAGTCAACATCTGCTGTCTCCTGAGTTTTTGACCTTAGCCATTCTGACTGGTGTAAGATGAAATCTCAGGGTTGTTTTGATTTGCATTTTCCTAATGGCCCTTATCTTAACTGTAGGGAAACTCCTCCATCATGGTTAGCTAGAACTCCACACTTGCCAACCCATGTCCATCCACACGTCTAAAAGCCTCATGTTCCTCCAACTTCTAACACAGAGCTGTAAGAAGCATTATATTTCATCTTTTCTGTCAAATATTTGACAAGACTAGAACTCTCCGCTTTGCCCACTACTGAGCACATGCTCCAGACTTCCTTTTTTCATTCCCGAATAGATGCACTTCTGTGAGAGGTCTCATCATTCTGTCCCTACTTGTCTTCATTCCCCAGGAATATTTGACTAGGCAGGAAAAACAGCTTTTCTTCTTTGTAAAAAAAAAAGAATTATTGGGCTGGAGAAAAAACTCAGCAATTCAAAGCACAAGCTGCGCTGCTAGAGGACCCAGACTGAATTTGCAGCACCCACAGGGCAGTTTACAAGTGTCTGTGACTCTAGTCCCAGGAGATACAAATCTCTGTTTTGTCCTCCATATGTATGAGACACACACACAGTCCTTAGATATGCATGCAGGCAAAGTATCCCTCCCTACTCATTAAAATAAGCCATAAAAAAACAAAGCAAACCAAACAAACAAGCAAAAACAGAATGCCTTTCCAGCCAGCAACCCTCCACTTTCTCTCCATTTCTTGGTGCTTTTCAAAAACAGCCTAAGCAGAAATAGACTGTGAGGTTGGACTTCATCAAATCCCCCCAATTAGAGAGAGAAGGTGTGGGCTGCAGGTTCCACTGTTTCTGTGAGAATTCATCATCCTTCTGATCAGAAGTAAAGTCACTCTATTCAGGTTGTAGATTTCGTTCTTTGAGACTCTAAGACAATTTCTAACAGAATTTAGGGAAATATATTGTCGGATAAATAACCTGACCTAAAGGCCCTCAGATCAACTCCCCAAGAAGGCAGCTCTTCTCACCCTGTATTCCTATGAGCGAGAGAAGAGGGTCTAGCCTTTTCCCTCCCGGCCCGGTCCTCACAGACCCACCCCTCTGAGAAAACCTTACCTTAGATTTCAGGCATGGAGCACAGAGCTAAAATGGCTAAAGCCCAGGGAACCGCCTGAACAGGCGGAACTGGTTTACCCTTATATATACTTCTGTGGTCCCTCCCAGCCCACTCTTAAAGACCTCCCTCTCTATGGCTATCTAGACAGGTTAACCTCTGACCCAAATCAGTTCAAAATAGCCTAACATCTTTCACATTCCCTACAGAAAATGAGGCGAGAAACAGCTTTATCTTAAGCCTAATCTAGACCTATACTAGGTCAGACACGGCCTAGAACATCTCATTTTCCTCAAACACCAGACAGAGAACTGGGAGGCTGAGTTTACACCAAAAGTTTGCCTGGAGATTTGTGGAGTGCTACTGTAGCAAATAGTGCTGCAGTCACCAGTCACAGTATTTCTGTAAGGCAATTTCAAACTCCTGATCCTTTCAGTCTTCTCCCACTCCTCTGAGAACTAGAGCCTATCTCTATGTAGAAAAGCTTCCCTTCCCTCAACCTCCCAAAATGATACCCTGGAAAACAATGCCTTACTCCATCTGTCTGGAGACTTTCTTAAAAAGAGAACTTGAGCCCCTCTGTAGTTTAGAAGGAGGTCAAAGTCTCTAATCTTTTTTAGAGCCCTCTCAGTCTCATAGAGTTCTCTTCTTGATATTTCCAAGGCTAATATTCATCTCCCTGCTGGCAAAGTATCATTCACATCCACACTCCACCAAAATTGCTTCTTCTCCCTTAGGCTTCCTATGTGGCAATCCTAATACTTATAGAAGCTAGAAGGGGTTAACTCTCTAAGACAGAAGGTTTAGTGGGCCTGATTCTCCAGGAAGGGGAGGAGGTGCTCAGTCTTCACACAATGTCCTTCCTTTAATATTTCACAAACCTAGGACAATTTTACTGCTGACCAGACCAGAGTCCAATGTTGCCACAAAGCCTCACATCCCCTGGACTACAGACACTGAATCAGGAAAGATTACAATCCTTATCAGGTTTGGTGGCTCCAGGGATAACTGCACTGACCCAGGGAACCCCCCCCCACAATGGTGTTGAAAGAGGCTTCTGGTCCAAATTTGTAGCATTCCGTTCGTTCATGTTTGGCCAAGTCTAGATAACCTCCTTCACCTCCTGTGAAGCCATAAACCTCAGAATTTCTAAAGGAATTCAGAAAACAGTGTAGGTTTCAACCTGGAGCCTACTTGATAGCAGCCAGAGCACAGTGGGACACTCATATCCTGAAAGGAGAATATTCTCTCTTCTGTGTTCCTTTCCTGATGCTTGGCTAGTCTAAGACTCTACCCTCAGCTGAGCTGAGTTTGGCTTTATGAGATGAAAATCTCCCTTAAACTCCTATAATACAAGTCAGAATACAACAAATCTGCTAACCTTGTCTTCCACCTTCCAAAGAGGACTGTGGATGAATTGCTAGGAATTGTAGATTTGCTAGAAATTGCTATGGATATATGGAGTGGAAAAACCCATTCCTCAAAGTTTTCTCACCGTTTGAGGCGCTGACTGAGCACTCTGAGTCTGAGTTATTCGGACCCAGAAAATCCTCCCTATCCTGAGGAAAACAAGTTAAATGCATGAAGATAGACTTTGAACCCTCTATTTCTGGGGCTTGTTGGTGGAGGCAACTAACTGAGTATGGCTGAGATTGGAGGCATGGAATCAGCTCTCTCTTCAGGATAGTGATGGTTTTACATAAAGCTCACTAGATTTAGGCCCCTGTCCTTTTGTTTTGCTTTGTCTGTCTTTTTTCTTTTTTCTTTTTCTCTTCAGTGATCAGTCTATTGTCCAGATAAAGAATCTCTATGATTTGATGACCAGAATCTACATTCCTTCCTTAACACCACACATCATTTGTATTTCCAGCATGTATCATTAGGAAATATATTGTAGGGCTTCCTTAAGTATCTGTTTGGCCAAGCAAAGCTGCCAATCCTGTTTTTGAGTGGTGAAAAGCATGTACTTCTGTGACAAGAGTTTTTGATAAAGGATGGAATGTGTCCTCCAGAAGACCACAGCCCAAGTCCCTCCCGCAAATCCTTACTTTCTTCAGTCAACTGTGAATGAATAATCTAGAACCTACATACCACTCAGCTTGCCTAGTGCCTACCAGAGATGACACTGTAGGATTCTTGTTCAAGCCTTCTCTCTAAGTACAGATGAGAGGGGAAAATGATCCTTCCCTCAGAGTCCTCCTAGTGATAAGCTCAGACTCTTGAGCTTAATGAACACCAGATCTTTGTACCTCCCATGATGCAGCCTGGGAAACCACACACCAGTCAGTCAGAGTGTAATATACCAGGGAGGTGAGCAGGGAAAGGCAGGGATATATTTCTAAATACAGGGAAAGGAAAGGCTTCCAAATCGTTCTTGTTATCCTCACTGGGATTCCTCATGGATTTACAAAGGTTGGACATCAGCCAGAGATACCTGAAATCTAAGCCATAATTTTAAATGTTTCACTTCCCTTGAATTCTGGATATGGAACTCATAAAAATGTGGTTTAAAACAGGACCTAACCAATAGCCTCCAGGGGCAACTTTCTGAACAAGTAAGACTTACCCCTCCTGTAAGCATTCCTGTGTAGGAAAAGGCTTCCTCCATTCCTCCCACAGTGACCTCTGTCTTAGGTGTAGGACTTTACCCTTGAAGCCTTAAGCCTATTCCCTTTACAAAACAACAAACAGAGAAAGAAAGAACAAACAAAAACCCTCACCTGCCTCAGGCCACCAGACTGAATACAAGAAACTCCACAGGAGTGACTCAGCCTGCTCCTAGGAAGAGACAGCTAGGGAAGACTGGAGTAGCGCCTTCCTATACCTGTTGAGAGAAAGGTTTCCAACTTTTAACTGCCTTTGATATTTCCCAAAGCTATAAGAGCTTTCCTCAATGGCCTGAGGTCTCACACCTAAAGAAAGCCTCTTCATCCTCAGACTGACACAATGGTGCTGAAAAGCCAGGAGTCTTGAAGGTCACTTCCCACTCACTGGTTTAATAGCCTGAGAAGCTTGGCCTCTAGCGCCCCCTATTCCTATGATGGAATGGAAAGCTCTCCTTCCTCAAGGTCCCCCAGCACCCTGCCCCCATTCACATTGAAAAGGCAAACATTTCAGAACTTACTTTTAGACTATCTTCATTCCTTACTCACATAAACCCTCACCAATCCGAGATTGTCACAATAGCTGTTGGCCTCCAGTAGGAGTCAAGACAGTTACTGACCATTCTACCCACTCAGTAACCATGCTTTAACGGTACAGACAACATTCTAGCATTCTCTTTGTCCTCAGGATCCCCTCCCCTCCCCCACCCGCGCAACAGACTCTCCCAGAACTGATGTCCAGTTTCACTCACAAAAAGCCTCAGTACTATTATATTAGAACCTGGACACTTTCACCAACAATGGTAAATGCCACTTAAACTGCTCCATGAGTATTGCCCCCTACTCCTGTGGTAGAGTGGTAGAATAAAAATTTCTCTTTCCTCCATTAGGCCACACCCCTTGACAGTTCAAAGCCCTGCCCTCGAAAATGAGACCTAGCCCCTTCACAAAAAAAAAAAAAAAAAAAAAAAAAAAAAAAAAAAAAAAACACCTACCTGAGGAAGAAGGGATATGCAACTGAAGAAAAACTGAAACCTGAAGAAAAACTGAAACTTATAAACGGTTCCAGGAGCTCCAGACCAGAGCTCTGGCAAATGTGAAGGACTTTCTAGGACCACGCCTTCCACTCATTTGGAGCCATCACCCCCCCCCATCCCCTATGTGTGCGCAGCTGAATCCCCAGAAACTTCTGGAACAAGTACTATCCAGGAGCACTCCAACTTCCAGAGGTGTGACAGGCAGGCCACCAAGTCACTGATATTCCCTCTATTTGAACAGAAAGCAACTCCGTGTTCCTGATTGTACTGTTTGGACAAGGTCCAGGACTCCATCAATACATTTTGATCATATTCTTTCTCTTCTGCCTGTATCATCAAGATTGCCCCCCATCTCCTTAAGCCACACACACACTCCACACTCTGTCCAGAAACAACAAAAGAAAAAAAGAACAAAAGAAAAAATAAGAAAACAACCAATAATACACACACACACACACACCAAATATGAAGTTTGTTTTGTGTTGACCAACTATTCCTAGGGTAGGGGACTGCCCTAGAATTTGATTGATATATCCAGTGACACCCAGTTGGTGAAAACAGATTTTTCCTTTCTCAGTATTTTTCAATTGCAAACATTCTTTGTTAGTGGCAGACATTTGTGTTTATTTACCAATCCTTTGACTGATATGTTGTCTGGTTTAAACCTGTGTAGGTCTTCTCTATAAGCTCCATGACTTCACATTTGTATGAGACATGTTGTGTCTGAAAGATGCTGTTTCCAGGAAGGCAAACTTCACCTCAAGCTTTAAAAATCTCTCTCCCCACATATCTGCATAGATCTCTGGGGCTCTAGGGGAAGAATTTGATAAAGACATTTCATTTAGGACTGAGTGCTCTAATGTTTCTCTCCACATTGTCCTGCTGTGGGTCTTAGTAATGGTATATCATTATGAGTAATTTTATTGCTATTTTCCCTTAAGAGAACAATAGTAATTGGTTTTCCCTTATGACTGCTGACCTATTTAATCTTAGGTTCTTGTCCATTATAGGAGTATCAGGTATGGGTCCAATTACATGGAGTCACCGTGAAATCCAAATTTTAAAAAGTGATTGATTTCTTCCACAATATTTGTGTCACTCTTGAACCAGTATAGCTTAGATACCAGCAGATGAGTGTTATAAGTTTAGAGCTGAGTTAAGAGTTTAGAGCTGAGTGATAATCGTGAAAATTTTTCTCCTCCAGTAGCATTCAGAGGATTCTAACCTGAATAATACTCAATAGGGGTAAACTTCTAGTTAGGCACTGGATTGAGTTCTTCATAATAATAATAATAATAATAATAATAATAATAATAATAATAATCAATAGCATTGGAAATAGCCTTTGTCATTTGAAGGTGTCCATAGGGTAGGATTTCTTTGGCCAATGACTCAACAAAATGAAACCCATTACTGTCACTGGAGGTTTTATTTGGTGATATAAATTACTTGGGGCATTGTATCTCCCATTAATACATAAAATATTACTTGCTCATATATCATCTCAGAGTAAACCACTTAGATAACCAGTTTGGATGTTGGGTTTTTTTCCTGAGCAAGGTCTTTTCTCCCATTTTCATCATTCCCTAGTTGCCTGTAGTTCTTTGTCTAAGTTCAGATCCTTCAAGCATGCATCCTTCAATGTGCATGAATGCCATGCTTGCTCAGATCTTACTCAGTCAGCCATGATGAGGCTGGATGAGTACTCTAACATTTGCAGGGGACACAAACTCACAGCATCTTTCTTTTCCTCTGGTTCTGATAGTCTTTATACCCTATTCTGCAATGACTCCTGAGACTGAAAACCACACTATCTCTTGTGCTTTACATTTTTATGGTTGTGGTTTTTTATAATGGTCTGTAGTCCAATGAAAAATTTATTTGATATGAGATGAGAAATACACTTATTTCAGAGTAGAAGGATAAATGTAGAGAATGTAGTTAGGAGTAGATGTAGTAACCTGGTTTAAGTTCTTTTTCATGATTATTATAGCCTCAGGTAGTTGGTAAGGTTTCTAGAGCTAGACAAAGTTTCACTCCAGCTGAGAAGGCTCTAAGTCCAACTGCAGAGCTGATGGTTACTGTCTTAGTTAGAGTTTACGGCTGTAAACACACCATGGTCGAGGCTACGCTTATAAGGCCAATGTTTAATAGGGGCTGGCTTACAGGTTCAGAGGTTTGATTCATTATCAAGGTGGGAGCAGCATCTAGTCAGGCATGGTCCAGGAGAAGCTGAGAATTATACATCTTCATCTGAAGTCTGCTCACAGAATACTGGAACCCAGGCAGCTAGGTAGAGGGCCTTAAAGCCCACACCCACATTGACATACCTACTCCAACAAGGCCACACCTACTTCAACAGGTCCATACTTTCTTTTCATTTCTTTTCTTCTTTTCTTTCATTCTTTTTTTTTTTGGCTAAGATTCTGTTTTTATTTTCTTTTTTGTTAAATTGGATATTTTATTTATTTACATTTCAAATGTTATCCCCTTTCCCGGTTCCCCTCTGCAAACCCCCTATCCCATCCCCCTTACCCTGCTTTTATGAGGCTGCTCCCCCAAGTTCCTCCCACCCTCTTCTTCCCTGGATTATTTTGTTCCCCTTTCTAAGTAAAACTGAAGCACCCACACTTTGGTCTTCCTTCCTCTTGAGCTTCATGTGATCCGTGAGTTGTATCTTGGGTATTCCATGCACTTTGCCTAATACTCACTTATCAGTGAGTGCATACCATGTGTGGTCTTTTGTGATTGAGTTACCTCATTCTGGATGATATTTTTTAGTTCCATCTATTTGTCTATGAATTTCATGAATTAATTGATTTTAATAGCTGAGTAGTACTCCATTGTGTAAATGTACCACATTTTCTGTATCCATTTCTCTTTTGAACACAGTGGAGCCCATTTCCTTATGATATGTCGGAGCATCTTCTGGGTATATGCCCAGGAATGGTATAGCTGGGTCCTCAGGTAGTCCTATGTCCAATTTTCTGAGGAACCTCCAAACTGATTTCCAGAGTAGTTGTACCAGCTTGCAATCCCACCAACCATGAAGGAGTGTTCTTCTTTCTCCACATCCATACCAGCACCTGCTGTCACCTGAGTTTTTGTTGTTAGCCATTCTGACTGGTGTTAGGTAGAATCTCAAGGCTGTTTTGATTTGCATTCAGAGACCACATGAAAATCAAGAAGAAGGAAGACCAAAGTGTGGATACTTCAAACCTTCTTAAAAGAGGGATCAAAATACCCACAGGAGGAGATACAGAGACAAAGTGTGGAGCAGAGACTGAGGGAAAGGCCATCCAGAGACTGCCCCACCTGGGGACCCATCCCATATACAGTTACCAAACCCAGACACTATTGTGGATGCCAAGAAGTCCTTGCTGACAGGAGCCTGATATAGCTGTCACCTGAGAGGCTCTACCAGTGCCTGACAGATAGAGAGGGGGACACTCTCAGCCAACCATTGGACTGAGCACAGGGTCCCCATTTGAAGAGCTAGAGAAAGGAGTGACAGAGCTGAAGGGGTTTGCAATCCCATAGGAGGAACAACAATGCAAACCACCCAGTACCCCCAGAGCTCCCAGGCACTAAACCACCAACAAAAGAGTACACATTGAGGGACCCATGGCTCCAGCCCCATGTGTAGCAGAGGATGGCCTCATTGGACATCAATGAGAGGAAAGTTTCTTGGTCCTGTGAAGGCTCAATGTCCCAGTGTAGGGGAATGCCAAGACAGGCAAGTGGAAGCAGGTGGGTTGGTGAGCAGTGGGCGATAGTGTGTTTTTGGAGGGGAAATGAGGAAAGGAGATAACATTTGAAATGTAAATAAAGAAAATGTCTAATAAAATTTTTTTTGAAAAAAATGTATCGATGTATGTTCTTCTACATACTGACTTCCAGTTGAACTAGCACCATCTGTTAAAAATGTCTTTTATCCACTGGATGTTTTTAGCTCCTTTGTCAAAGATCAAGTGTCCTTAAGTGTGTGGTTTTATTTCTGTCTTCAGTTCTATTCCATTGATCTACCTGCCTGTCTCTGTACCAATACCATGCAGTTTTCATCACTATTGCTTTGTAGTACTGCTTGAGGTAGGAATGGTGATTCCTCAGAAGTTCCTTTGTTGTTGAGAATATTCTGTAAAGATGCTTCAGTCCCACTTAGAATTGAGGACAAAATAAGGATAGGACGCAGAAGGAGGAAGGGATCTGAATGGGAGAGGGGAGTAGAAGTGTGGAATGGGGTAGAATCAGATATGGAAGAAGACAGGAGAGATGCCCAGAAAGACAAGAGAAGGAATGGAAATATGCAGCTTCTAGGGGTCAAGGTGTATAATAGGTGAAACCCCTTAGAAAGTTCCAGCAACCTGGGATGTGGAGGCCCCCAGAACTCATTGTTGGTTACCTTAGCTGAAATGTCCAACAGTGGGGAGATGAACCTGTAGAGACTACCACCAGTAGTCAGACAGAACACCCAGTGGAGGGATGGAGACATCAATCCCCATACAAAACTTTTGACCCAGAATTGTTCTTGTCTAAAAGAAATACAGGGACAAAAATGTAGCACAATTTGAAAGAATGGCTGACCAGTGACCAGCCCAACTTGGGATCCATCCCATGGGCTGGCACCAATTCCTGACACTATTACTAATGCTATATTGGACCTGCAAATAGGATCCTAGCATGGTTGTCCTCTGTAAATAATTTTTTTCGAATACTATTTTTCATGATAGTTTTTAAACTGTTTAAATTCACTTATAGCCCACCACGCAGCAGAGGTAATAGAAAAGAAATGATATGAGGGAAGTGGACTTGTTTAGAAAGGTTATTTGGAGAAACTCCCATATGTGTTGTCTGGAAATCACCAGTTCATTTCACAGGTTATAAGGCAGAAGCAGCTGGATCCACTCACAAACACTTCACAGATACACGAGCAGTCCAGTTTGGTTGAGTCTGGTTAGCAACAATGGTGACATGACCTAGCCGAGACAGCAAGGTCCCTCACCAGGAGGGACCAGCAGGAACACCAGGAGAAATTCTTAGCCGTGTCTCTCTCAGGGAACGGAAGATCAGTGAAGACTGGAGATCCACAAGTCTTGCAGAGATAGCTGTACCAGCAAGCCGGGCTCAAGATCTATCACTCTGTAGAGTCCTAATTTTACCCTCCAAACATCATGTGTTCTATATGCCTTGCCTCAGCACATGTCTTACTCAGCACATGCATCCAATCACCATGAGTCCACTAAGTCCTGACAAATGGAGCTTACAATGTAAGTCAGACCAATACATGCATATTGTTAGCAAAGCATCCTTCATCACATGTCCTTTCATGTGCTTGCTTTAGCAGAATATCCTCTCTCCTGTGTCTGCTTCAGCAAAATGTTCCTTCATGAGTCTGCCTTAATCTTTTACCTGTGTCCACTTAAGGAAAATTCTCCTTCATGTGTTTGCCCCAGTAAAACATCATCCAACACAACTGATTCTCCAAAGAATTCACAAGTTTCCACTTCAGTCCTCTGAGAAGTTCTACCAGCAGCTAGCTGAGACATGCAGATACTCACAGCCAAGCACTGGAAGGAGGTTGGCAAGCCCTAAATAAGAGTTGGGAAACAGACTGAAGGAATAGAATGTGATGGCAACCCCACAGGAAGACCAATGTTGTCAACTAATCTGGACCCCTGGGAGCTCCCATAGACTGACTCACCAGCTACAGAGCATACACAGGCTGTTCTGACAGCCCTGCACATATGTACCAACGGGCTCCCTAGCCTTGTTTCAGTAGATTATGTGCCAAATCTTGTAGAGACATGCCCAAGAGTTAGGGGGTACCTGGAGAACCCCCCCTCTCAGAGGCAGAGGGGATGTGGAGGAGTGACAGGTGACAACATTTGGGATGTAAATAAATAATTATTTAAAAAAAATGTAATCTCAGTGTAGTTTTATGTAAATTTGCCAGATGCCTAAGTATGTTAAACATTTTTAGTGTTTCTTATCCATTGTGTTTCATTTTTTGAGAATTCTCCTTTGTTCAGTACTTCATTTTTGATTAGGTTTTCTTGATATTAAGATTTTTAGTTCTTTATAATTAGTGGGGTTTTTTGTTTTGTTTTATTTTGTTTTTTATCATTTGTAGGCTGTAACTTTGCTCAAATGATAGATTCCTTGGCTGTAAAGAAGTTATTTAATTGCATCAGATGGTATTTCACAGAGACCCACAACTAGACAATATATAGGTGTTAGAATTTGGATCACACTGTCCTAAATGGGATACCTTTATCAACCACCTCCCATCAAGGTTCAGATATTTTGGCAGAAGACATAGAAAGATTGTAAGAACCAGAGGTGGTGTTTGGGTCCAAGGAAATGGTAATTTTCTAGACATAACAGAACTGACACACTTATGAACTCACTGAGACTGTGATGGGCCTCATATAACCTATAGAGGTACAAAGCAGACACATTCCTACATGGAGAGTGGTAGGTAGACAATAAAGTCCCAACCCTAATCTGGAAGCCATTGCAATTGATAATCTACTAGAAAAGGATAAAAACTCCATTTTCTTTCTTTTTTTATTGAATATAATCTTCATTTACATTTCAAATGGTAAAACCTTTCCCGGTTTCCCCCCTCCCCAAAAAACCCCAACCCCTCTTCCCACCCCCTGCCTCCAAGTATATGCCCCTCTACCAGACTCACCCCTACATCCCCCCCCTCACTATCGCTTTGTTGAGGCATCTATTGAGCCTTCACCTGATCAAGGGCCACTCCTCCCACTGATGCCAGACAAGGCATTCCTCTGCCATATTTTGGATGGAACCATGTGCACCCCTTGGTTGATGATTTAGTCCCTTAGAGTCCTGGGGCGGCTGCGTTGTTCTTCCCAAGGGGCTGTAAACTCCTTCAGCTCGTCTGGGCCACTCTCCAACTCCTCCATTGGGGACCCCATGCCCAGGCCAATGGTTGGCTGCTAACATCTGCCTCTGTATTTGTAAGTCTCTCACAGGGCCCCTCCAGAGACAACCATGGCGTGTTCCTTTGGTATATACTTCTTGTCGTCCAGAGTAGTGTCGGGGTTTGTTGACTGTTTATAGGATGAATCCCCAGGTAGGGCAGTCTCTGGGTGGCATTTACTTCAGCCCCTGCTCCACACATTGTCTCCCTTATTGCTTCTGTGAGTATTTTGTTCCCTTTCTCAGAGGAACCATAGCACCCTCACTTAAGTCCTTCTTCTTGAGCTTCCTGTGCTGGGTGAATTGTAACATGTTTATTTTGAACTTTTGGGCTAACATCCGCTGATTAGTGAGCGCATACCTTGTGTGTTCTTTTGTGACTGGGTTACCTCACTTAGGATGATATTTTCTAGTTCCATCCATTTGCCTAAGAATTTCATGAATTCATTGTTTTTACTTGCTGAGTAAGTATTCCATTGTGTAAATATACCATATTTTTTGTATCCATTCCTCCATTTAGGGATACCTGGGTTCTTTCCAGTTTCTGGCTATTATAAATAGGGCTGCTATGAACATAGTGGAGCATGTATCCTTATTACATGCTGGGGAATCCTCTGGGTATATGCCCAGGAGAGGTATAGCAGGGTCCTCAGGTAGTACTATGTCTAATTTTCTGAGGAACCACCAAACTTATTTCCAGAGCATCAACCAAACCAATGTAGGCCCCAATCTCAATAGTAATTTGCCAAAACAAGAAGAACTCCATGGTTGTGTATGTGTATGTGTGTGTGTGTGTAGGAGGGGGGAGTTTATTTTAAGTAAGATTAGTTTTGTTGTTTTGTGATATTTCTTGATCTGTTTACATTTCATTTATTTGTTTTTTTTAAAGAGAAAGAGAACATAAATTTCACTGAGTAGCAAGGTGGCAAGGATTGAGGAGGAATTAGAAGATGAGGAAGAATATGAACAAAATGTATTTTATAAAAAAAATATTTGACATAAAATGAAAAAAATGACAGGACTCAAAGGGAGGGACCTTAGCTGAAATGCACAACATGGGAAAAGGGAACTTGTATGGTCCATCTCCAGTAGAAAGACAGGGCAGCAAGTAGAGGATTGGTGTTGCCATCACACAGTCAACAACTCTGACCCAGAATTGTTTCTGTCAAAAAGAACTGCAGGGACAAAAATGGAGAAAAGTCAAAGGGAAAGGAGGTCCAGTGACAGGCTCAACTTAATATCTATCTCAAGGGGAAGTTCCAAGGCCTGATATTATTACTGATGCTATGGTGTGCTTACAGGCAGGCACTTAGTATGCCTGACCCCTGGGAGGTCCAAAAAGCAGCTGACTGAGACAGAAGCATATACTTACACCCAACCCTGAAGTCAGGGACCACTATTGTTGAATTAGGGAAAGGCTAGAAGAAGCTAAATAGTATGGTGACCCCATAGGAAGACAGGCAGTCTCAACTAACCCAGACCCTTGAAATCTCTCAGACACTGAGCCACCAACTAGGCAGCGAATACCAGCTGATATGAGGCCCCCAACACATATACAGCAGAGGACTGTCTGATCTGGCCTCAGTGAGAGAAGATGCACCTAACCCTTGAGAGACTTGAGGCCCCAGGGATTGGGGAGGACTGGCAGGGGTGGGGTGGGTGTACTGGCTGGTTTTGTGTGTCAACTTGACATAGGCTGGAGTTATCACAGAGAAAGGAGCTTTAGTTGGGGAAATGCCTCCATGAGATCCAGCTGTGTTTTCTCAATTAGTGATCAAGTGGGGAGGGCCCCTTGTGGGTGGTACCACCTTTGGGCAGGTGCTCTTGGGTTCTATAAGAGAGCAGGCTGAACAAGCCAGGAGAAGCAAGCCAGTAAGAAACATCCCTCCATGGCCTCTGCATCAGCTCCTGCTTCCTGACCTGCTCGAGTTCCAGTCCTGACTTCCTTTACTGATGAACAGCAATGTGGAAGTGTAAGCTCAATAAACCCTTTCCACCCCAACTTGCTTCTTGGTCATAGTATTTCGTGCAGGAATAGAAGCCCTGACTAAGACAGTGGGGGTATTGGGTAGGGACATCTTCTTGGAGACAGGGGGTAGGAGGAATGGGATATGGAACTGTGGGAGGGTGGACCCAGATGGATAACAACTGAACTGTAAAATAACAAAAGTAAGAAAAAGAAAAGAAAAATGTAAAGTTTTTCTCTCCAATTTTCAAAATATGTGTAATAATCTACCATATCCTCATTATTAAGATTCTGCAACAGCATTTTTATTATACTTTAACAGAATAACCTAAGATCGTTTCACCTGATTTTATCGTTGGCCCCTGAGTTATCTTACAAAACAAAATCTATAAAACTTCATCACAAAAAGTGCTAACTATGGCTACTTTGAAAAGTCACGTTTGGTATCATCATTAAAGTAGAAAAGTATCAGCTAATAAGAAATATATATTCTGACGAGAGTGTATATCATAGGTCTTTCTAAATCAGCTACTTTGTGGATAGAGTATCACTCATGTCTGTCTTCCTACAATGTCATCAGGGGAAATTCCTGCCTTAATAGGGAAATATGATACCTACCCACCAGCTTCAACCAAGTACATAGTAGGAGAAATTTCCACTATTCCTTTTTATTTTTCTAATTTTTCAGATTATAATTTTTACATATATGCTCATGTATATACAAATACATTCCTAAATATAAACTGCTCAGTCAGTATAATGTTCTCTCTCTCTCTCTCTCTCTCTCTCTGCATGTGTGTGTGTGTGTTTGTGTATGTGTGTGTGTGTGTGTGTGTGTGTGTGTATCAGTCCTTCTTAACAAACCTAAAATTTCAGAGTAGTAGAGTCCTTCTTCATGGTCTGATGGTAGGACAAATAATTCAAAAGATTTTTTCCAACTTTTAAATTAATCACTTCCTCCTTTATCTATCTTCTTATATGATATTTCTATGTTGGTTTTATTTATATTTCCCAAAGCAACTAAAAATAAAAAAAGAAGAGCAAAAGAAAACAAACAAAAAGCCCCAGGGATATTATTGTTATATTTTCTCCCTCAAGTTCCAAAGTCTCTGGCTGTTATACTTTTTCTCCTAAGTCTTTTAAAAGTTTTTCATTGCAAGAAAGCACTTAAGAGTTGATAAGTACGTTCAGAAAGGTGGCAGGATACAAAGTAATATTAAAAATAGATAGCTATTCTATATATCAACAGCAAACACACTGGGAAGGAAATCAGGGAAAACACTGCATTTAACATTGTCCCCCAAAATACATTAAAATAAATGTAAACAACAAATCAAAAGATCTCTACAATGAAAAATGCAAAACACTGAAGAAATAAATTGAAAAAGACACTAAAATATCAAAATGCTTTACATGTGCATGGACTGGAAGAATTAGAATTGTGAAGATGGCTATCCTACCAAACATGATCTTTAGACTCAAACATCACTAACTTCCTTCATAGAGATAAAGAAAGAAAGCAATCTTAGAGTTCATATGAAAGATGGATAGCCAAATCAATTTGGAACCAAAAAAATTATGTTGCTGGTCTCAGCTTACCTGATATTCACACCTATAATAAAAAATGTTGGTTAGGCTGAAGAGTTGAGTGAGCAGTTAAGAAAACTTGATGCTTTTTGTTAAAAGTTAAAATTCAGTTTTCACTCACATGGTGGGTACATAATTCAGTTGTGCTAGACTTGCTTATTTACCTGAAGGACTTAAAGAGAGCATGTCAGAAGAACACATACAAAGTTTATTGCTGCACAATCCACAACAGTTAAATCATGGAAGCAACGTAGGTGTCCAACAATAAAGGAGTATATAAGAAAATACGTGGTATATTTGTGCAATTGAGTACTTCACCTATAAAGAAAAATATGTAATCTTTCAAATGAGTTTAACTTTTCAATGAGTTTAACTGCCATATTTTACAATTTAAGTTATATATTAGATTGTTTCACTTATGACTCCTAGATTTTGTATAGTCACAAAATTCATGAATGTACATATTAAACTAAAATTGCTATAGCTTGCTTTCTATTAACATATTTAATATAATGACCAAAATAACATGTGGAAGAAAGAGATTATTTGGCTCATTGCCATCCGTAGTCAAGGAAAACCAAGACAAGGACCTGAAGCAGAGACCCCAAAGGAATATGCTTACTAGCTTGTTCCTATGTTTATGTTCACCTAGATTTCTTAGATAGACCTGACCCACTAGCCTGGAGATGGTATATCTTCACAGTGGTCTGAGCCTATCTTCATCAAGGAACAATCAAAAAATACGCCCCAGAGATGTGCCCATTGGCTGATATGATTGAGGCAATTTTTCAGTTGATGTTCCCTCTTCCCTGGTTTGTCAGCTTGATAATGATAATTAACCAATACAAAAGTACAAGTGATATCATCCAGAGAAACGAAGGAGATTAATATGAGGGCATTAAAATGGAGGGTAGGTGAATCTGAGGCTGAGTAGTATGCTCAGTAGATATAATGTACAAATAAGAAAGTTTTAAAATATCAATGACAAGAACAAAATGTTTGTTACATTGTATGTGTGTTATAGCAGGATTTCTCAACTGCAGTACAGAGGTTCTATGATAATTGGTGTTCTTGTTTTTGAGAAACCAAAAGTATTTCCATTGTGTCCTTACTATCGATGGTAATAAAGGGTTAATATCAATGACGTCAAACAAACCTTATTGTTGCATGTATAAAAGTAACAAATTATAAAGCTTTTTGTCAATGGATGACTATAGGCCAATTGAACAATACAAACATAAGCAGAACTACACATATTTTTCATGTGCCAAGCACTTTGACAAATCCCAAGTTTAATGGCTAGAATTTTATAAACTAATTATCAAACTGGTAATAATAAAATGAACATTAATCCCTGGTCATTGTTAGAATATAGATATAGAATAACACTCATAACTCGGTAGAAAATAAACTTCAAAAATCTTTATTTGGAAAGATGTTTGGCAATATTTATTATTGATATAAACATATATTTGACCATTTAAAAAGTTCATTCTCAGAAATGTATCCCAGCAATTTAGAAAGAAACATTAAGAATCTACTAATACGTTCTCCTATATGACATGGGATTTAAAAAAGAAGCATTGTGAAAAAAAAGGCAATTTGTCTTATGGCATGTACATGAGAATGTATGGAAGGAGAAAGAAGGGTGGATAAATTAGGAGAAATGATGTGATTATACTTTAATCATAAAAAATCATACATACACACACACACACACACACACACACACACACACTACCCTCTCTTATCATGCCCTTCCATTAATCACCGTTTGTTTCTCAAGAGCAGTGTCCTACAACTTTCTTAAGCCTATGACCCTTTAATAAAGTTCCTCATATTGTGGTGACCCCAAACATGAAGATATTTTTACTGCTATCTCATAACTGTAATTTTGATGAGCTAGGTATGCTTAGCAGATATATTGTACATATAAGTTGTAGATGATATTTTCTAGTTCCGTCCATTTGCCTGTAAAACTCAGGATGTCCTCATTCTTAATAGCGGAGTAGTATTCCATTGTGTAAATGAACCACATTTTCTGTATCCATTCTTCTGTCATGGGACATCTGGGTTGTTTCCAGCTTCTATCACAAATAAGGCCACTGTGAACATAGTGGAACATGTGTCCCTGTGGCATAGAGGGAAGCATCTTTGGGGTATATGCCCAAGAGTAATATAGCTGGGTCTTCAGGTAGATCTATTTCCAAATTTCTGAAGAACATCCAGAGTGATTACCACAGTGGTTGTATAAGTTTGCAATACCACCAGCAATGGAAGCGTGTTCCTCTTTCTCCACATCTTCAGCAATGGGTGCTGTCATCTTAGATTTTTATCTTAGTCATTTTCATTGGTTTAAGGTAGAATTTCAGGGTCATTTGGAGGAACTGTCAGATTTGCATTTCCCTTGATGACTAAGGACTTTGAACATTTCTTTAAGTGCTTCTAAGCCATTAAAGATTCTGGATGGAACTAGAAAACATCGTCCTGAGTGAGTTAACTCAGACCCAAAAGGACATGCATGGTATGTACTCACTAACAAGTGGGTATTAGCCAAAAAGTACAGAATACACAGGATACAATCCATAGGACCCAACAAGGTTAACAAACTAAAGGATCCAATTAAGTTTCTGTCAATCCCATTTGAGATGGTGGAGAAAGCTATCTTGGGGCAGAAGGAGGGAGGAACCTGGGTAGGAAAGGTGATGAGGGGAGCAGGGGAGAGGAACATGATCAGGTATTGGGACGGGCACAGTACTGAAGACCTGAGGGCCAGCAGGAAAAATGAAAGCAGGCAACCTCAAGAAGCAGGAGATGGGGGCATTCTCTAGAATGTATCAGAGACCTGGGAGGTGAGAGACCCTCAGGACTCAAAAGGAGGGACCTTAGATGAAATGCTTTACAGTGAGGAGAGGGAACTTTTAGAGTCCACCTCCAGTAGAAAGACAGGACATGAAGTGTAGGGATGGGGTTTCCATCCTACAGTCAAAAACTCTGACCCAGAATTCTTCCTGTGTGAGGGAACTGCAGGGTCAACAGTGGAATGAGAGCCTGAGGGAAAAATGGTCTAATGACAGGCCCAAATTGGAATCCAGCTCAAGGGCTGGCCCTGGGGCCTGACATTGTTACTGATGCTATGGTGTGCTCACAAAAAGGGGCCTATCATGATTGCCTTCCAAAAGACTCAACAAGCAGCTGAAAGTGTCAGATGCAGATACTTACCAATGGACAGAACCGCGGGACCCCTGTGGTTAAATTAAGGAAAAGAGGCAGAGGGCGAAGAACCAGCAGTCTCAACTAACATTTACCCCTGAGATCTCTCAGACACTGAGAGACCAACCAGGAAGCATACACCAGTTAATATAAGGCCCCTGACACATATACAGCTGAGGACTGATTGGTCTGGCATCAGTGAGAGAAGATATGCCTAACCCTTGAAAGACTTGAGGCCCCAGAGTTTGTTGAGGTCTGGTAGAATGGGAATTGGGGGTGGGGAGATCCTCTTGGAGACAGGGGAGGAGGGATGGGATGAGGAATAGTCAGAGGACAGACTGGGAGAGGATTAACAACTAGACTGTATATAAAACAAAAATAAATACAGAAAGGAAGGAAGGAAGGAAGGAAGGAAGGAAGGAAGGAAGGAAGGAAGGAAGGAAGGAAAAGAAGGAAGGAAAAAGTAATAAAATATTTAAACATAAGATGTAGCTGAGTTGTAAGTATTTTTGGAGACAACTGTTTGGCCCTGAGGTGCTAACACATAAGTTGATAAACTCTGCTCTAGATGATTTTATTTCTACTTTTGTGATGCTTATCTAGTTGACACACCAGGGCAAGGTAACATCAATTGAGTAATTGCTTCAATCATATCAGTCAATGAGCACAAAATGGGAAATATTTTTTTATTGATTACTGATTTATGGAGGTGTGCTCAGTACACTTTGAGAGATATGATCTCTAGGAAAATGGCCAACAGGTCTGTACAAAAAGCCTAAGTGGAGGGGCTAGAGAAATAGCTTAGTGGTTAAGAGCACTGACTGTTCTTCCAGAGGTCCTGAATTTGTCCCAGCAACTAGACCTGTCTGTAATGGGATCCAATGCCCTCTTCTGGTTGTCTGTAGATCCCTTCAATGTATTCATAAGAATAAAATAAATACATCTTTTAAAAAAAAAGCCTAAGTGAAATGCATACCTATAGATAGAAAACAAATAGATAAATGATTGATAGATAGATAGATAGATAGATAGATAGATAGATAGATAGATGGAGAGATATAGACAGAGAGACAGACAGTCAGACAAAACCAAATTCTAGTTGCACTAGATAATAGAAGGAATTTCCACAAGGATTTCTATTTGAGAACCAACAAATGCAAGAAAACATGTAGACTATTATTTCATTTTTGATAAATATAAAAAGACCCCATACCCCTTACACATGTGATAATGCATAAACTTTTATCCACATATACATTTTATATGTATATGTGTGTACACATGTTTTGGTTTGCTTCCTGTTGCTGTGATAAAGACCAAAGAAACTTGGGCTTGAAAGAGTTTTCTTCAGTTTACATGGGCCAACCACATTCCATTAAGAGAAACTGAGGCAGAAGCAGAAGAGAGGAACCGGACTAAATGCAGGAACTGAAGTAGAGGTCACGAACAAAACTGGTTTATGGGTTTATGGGTTTAATTCTCCATGCTTTGCCCATGTCTGGCATAACCTACATTAGGTTGGACTCTTGAACATCAATCATTATTTCTAGAACATATCCAACTTGCCTCATGGAGACATTTTCTTAGCTGAAGTTTTAATTTCTCAAGTGACCCTAGTTTGTGACAAGTTGAAAAAAAGAAAACTAATGAACCTGAAGTGTGAAACAATCATAGTTTAATGAACTTAAGTGTCATACTTCTTTGTACTTGTATTTCATAGTGATCCTCTCACACACAAACATATTTGATAGTGTAAGTTACCAGGAAGAGAATTACTGAGATGAGGAAATTAGAAACAAAATAGCAAAATAAAGAAGGTGATAAGGCTGAACACAGAACAATGAATATGAAAATGACAGTATGTAAAGTATAGTTCAAATTAGTTTAATAAAGATTCATAAAATATAAAACATTATCTAGAATAAAGGTGATTTCTAACACTATCATTATATGATGAGGCCATCCACAGAAAATATTCTCCTCTGTTCTGATCTGAACCTGTGCCCTGACAAATCTTGGGTGCCGACTCCACATCCAGTCCCAAAACACACGAAGCTTGACTGCTGGGTGCTCTAATATGCCCAGGATCACAGGTAAGGAGGTCACAACATCTGCCCTAACACCTAGAGTAACTAGGACCCCCAAGATCCAGGGACACAAGAACCCCTGCCAGGCCAGTGGCACAGGTTCCTTCCAGTTTGAACCTACACCCAGAGCTCATCCGGCTCTACTCCTACTCCTACATCACCCAGAGGGAGCCAAACTACCAGGTGTTCTGGAACACCCAGAATCACAGAAGAGGTCATCATCTTTGCCCAATACCTAGAATAATTTGGTCAAGGGACGCAGGAACCCCCACCCAGCTAGTGGCACAGGTTCTTTCCAATGGGAACCTACACCCGAGTCAGACCTGGTGTGCTGGCTTGGCACCCACTCTTACAACACCCAGAGAGAGCCTGACTATCAGGTGCTCTGACTCACCCAGGATCACAAGATCACAGTGGAAGCTCTACTCCCAGGAGATCTGACACACCCAGGAGCACTTTAAGCTCTGAGACACTCAAGATCACAGTTGAGGCCACATCTTTCCCAACAAACAGCATAGCTAGGATTCTACAGGAACCAGGGAAACACAAACTCCCGCCCAGCCAGAGTCACGGATTCCTTCCAGCTTTCACCTAGGCCAGTAGCAGATCCAGCGCTCTGGTTCCCCAACCATTCCTGTGAAACTCTGAGAAAGGTTGACTCCCAGGACTTCTGACAGCACAGGATCTCAAGAGCTTGGTCACACCAGTATTTCAGGATCTCAGAGGCAGCTTGACTAAAAGGAGCTCTGACACACCCAGGATCTCAGGAATACAGGATCACAGAGACAGCTGGACAAGGAGGAGTTCAAACATAGCAATGAGCACAGGAAGGAAAGGCTCCAGTCAGAAATAGCAAAAGCAGGTAGCACCAAAGATAACCAGATGGGTTGAGGCAAGAGTAGGAACATAATCAACAGAAACCAAGACTACTTGGCATTATCAGAACCCAGCTCTCCCACAACAGCAAGTCCTGGATACCTTAATACACAGGAAAAGTAAGATTTGGATTTAAAATCACATCTAATGATGCTGATAGGGGACTTTAAGAAGGACATAAATAACACCTTTAAAGAAATACAGGAGAATACAGGTATATAGGTAGAAGTACTTAAAAAGGAAAAACAAAAATCCCGTAAAGAATTATAGGGAAACATAAACAAACAAGTGAAAGTATTGAACAAAATCATCCAGGATCTAAAAATGGAGGTAGAAACAATAAGGAAATCACAAAGGGAAACAACTCTGGAAATAGAAAACCTAGGAAAGAGATTGGGAAACAACTCTGGAAATAGAAAACCTAGGAAAGAGATTGGGAGTTATAGATGCAAGCATCACTAGCAGAATACAAGAGAGAATCTCAGGTGCAGACAACACCATAGGAAACATTGACACATTAATCAAAGAAAATGCAAAACGCAAAAAGCTCCTAACCCACAACATCCAGGAAATCCAGAACACAATGGAAAGTCGAAACCTAAGGATAATAGGTATAGAAGAGAGTGAACATTTCCAACTTAAAGGGCCAGAAAATATCTTCAACAAAATTATAGAAGAAAGCTCCCCTAACCTAAAGATAGAGATGCCTATGAACATACAAGAAGCCTACAGAACTCCAAACAGACTGGGCCAGAACAGAAAGTCCTCTTGTCACATAATAATCAAAACACCAAGAAAGAATATTACAAGCAGCAAGGAAAAAATGTCAAGTAACATATAAAGGCAGACCTATCAGAATTACACCAGATTTCTCACCAGATAATATAAAAGCCAAAAGATCCTGGGCAGATGCCATACAGACCCCAAGAGAACACAAATCAGCCTAGACCACTATACTCAGCATAACTCTCAATTAACATAGATGGACAAATCAAGGTATTCCATGACAAAACCAAGTTTATACAATATCATTATACAAATCCAGCCCCACAAAGTGTAATAGATGGAAAACTCCAACATAAGAAGGGAAACTACGCCCGAGAAAAACCAAGAAAGTAATCATTTTTCAACAAACCCAAAAGAAGTTTGCCACATAAACGTATTTCCACCTCTAACAACAAAAATAACAGGAAGCAACAATAACTATTCCTTAATATCTCTTAATACCTATGAAGCCAATTCCCCATTAAAAAGACATAGACTAACAGACTGGATATTTAAACAGGACCCAGCATTTTGCTGCATACAGGAAAAGCACCTTAGTGACAAAGACAGACACAATTTCTGAGTTAAAGGCTGGAAATAAATTTTCCAAGCAAATGATCCTGAGAATCAAGCTGGCGTAGCCATTCTACTATTAAATAAAATCAACTTTCACCCAAAAGTTATCAAATTAGGTGAGGACACTTCATACACATCAAAGGAAAAATCTATCAATAATGGAGTACTACTCAGCTATTATAAATGATGACTTCGTAAAATTCTTAGGCAAATGGATGGAACTAGAAAATATCATCCTGGGTGATATAACCCAATCACAAAAGAACATACATGGTATGCACTCACTGTTAAGTGGATATTAGCCCAAAACCTCAGAATACCCAAAGTAAAATTCACAGACCCCATGAAGCTCAAGAAGAAGGATGACCAAAATGCCAATGCTTCAGTCCTTCTTGAATGGGGGAACAAAATTCTTATAGGAGGAAATAAGGAAACAAAGTATGGAGCAGAGACTAAAGGAAAGACCATCCTGAGACTGTCCCACCTGTGGATCCCTCCCATATACAGTCACCAAACCCAGACACTCTTGTGGATGCCACGAAGTACTTGCTGACAGGATCCTTATATGGCAGTCTACTGAGAGATTCTGCCACAAATACTGAGATAGATGCTTACAGCCCACAATTGGAATGAGCATGGGGTTTCCAATGGAGGAGTTAGGGGAAGGAATGAAGGAGCTGAAGGCGTTGTATACGCTCCTTGTTAGGACCACTAACTGTTCTGGTATTGTTGACCTTTGGACCCTGTTTATTGAACAAAGCTTATAGTCATCCTAAAGGAAGGAGTAGTACAGAGAATGCTTAACCAAGGGGAAGAGTTAAACCAAGACTCAAAACAGTTCTGACTCTGTTCTCTTTCTCTCTTCCACCTTGGCCTTTGAATCTTTAACAATACTGGAATGGTCTATATAAAAGCAACACACTTCAGCTAAGGGAGCACATAGCCCTTCTTGCCAGTGGAAAAGTAAGCCTAATCCCCTCCTATTGTACTACTACTTCTGATAATGAAGTCAATGATTTTTGAAGGTGACCAATTGAAGTTTCCATTCTCTCTATATCTAGACCAATGGCTGCCCTCAGACTGTCATATTTTTTCTCTTGTAAGAGCAAAGAGGAGGTTCCAATGGCTGCCCTGGCCTCCACCAACCCCCCAAAAAGGGAGACAGTGAGTGCCATAACAAATTTGGTGGACTGGCACATGCATTTTGCATAGGATGTGAGAAGGAACCAGAATCTGAAGGTACCACCCAGGGGTCAGGTCATAATCAAGGTCCATTGAGCGGATTTTCCATCTTCTGTACTGTCTAGTGGGGGTTTCTGGGAAGTGTAGTCTCTGTAGGTTTCGCAATGAAAGCATGCACTCATACCACAATACCATTTACCTAGGGCTGTGGGAGTTGTTAGTAGCAACAGGAAGGGTCCTTTCCACTGGGGTTCCAATGACTGTGCCTAATGCTTCCAGATGGACACAGACCCAGTCACCAGTCTGGACCAGTAAGGGGTCTCTGGAATCCCTGGAGCATATATGTCAGACAGTTTGGGCCACGAGAGTGTTGTATTGACTTAAAGGCTTGGAGCCTCTAGAAGAGGTTCCTATCAATGTGTTGGGATCCCTCCAGGGAGGGTCCACTGCCCACCAATGATGTTGGAGTACCAAACAGGATATCAAAAGAGGTCAGGTTAAAATTGTAGAGTGTGTTCTAGGCTCAGAACATGGCCAGGGGAAGGAGCACCATCCAGTCAGGGGTATTCTCCAAGATCAATTTAGTTAATGTCTCTTTTATGGTTCTGTTCATTCTCTCTACCTGCCCTGAGCTCTGGGGATGGTATGCACAATGGAGCTTCCAATTCATCCCCAATATGTTGGCCAATCATTGATCATTTTTTAGTGATAGTCTTTTCTTCCATTGTTAATGTTTTCATTTTTAATGAACTATCCAGACTAATGCTTTAACTCCAAGGCTAAAACAGTTGACTGAACAAAGTATAATTATCACTCCAAATATGTAGTTAACTCAATAGTTAGAATCAATTGGTTTGTATTGTGTGGTCTCGTGATATTAACCAATGTGCACGACTTTATTATTCAATCATTTATTTTTGAGATGTGCATATTTAAAATCAATGTCTTTGGCAAAAACTAATGAAAACCCCTAAATGCCATTTTAAGTTGTGTATTTCAAAAAATAGTGCAACATTTATCTAGTCATCAACATATTAAAATAAAAACCATAAAAAATGAAATAGTGTAAGTATCTTCCTCTCAGTCATCTTCTTGCTGGGTCACTTAGAGGACTGGCGCAAGGAAGAAAGGGTGCACCCTCTTGAAGAGGAATAGGATGAAAAGCTGTGGGAGGGCACACCAGGAGGGGGACAATGACTGGACTGCAAAAATAAAAGTAATTTTAAATAGTTAGCTGTGTTAGAAAAAGAAGTTGAAGAATAGTATAGACTGTAAGAAAATGGATCCAAGTAGCGAACAGAAAGCACAAAAATCCAAGATAGAAAGAGTTTGATAGTTCAGTTGATCCAGCACCATTTGTTAAATTACTATCTTTTTTCCACTGGATGTTTTTAGGTCCTTTGTCAAATATCAAGTGACCGTACAGAGAGGCATATATATGGAGGCAAGGGGAAGGGGGAAGGGGAGGGGTTGGGGAGTCTAAGGGGAGGGAGGATATTGGGAAAGGTTTTGCCATTGGAAATGTAAATGAAGATGATATTCAATGAAAATTAATGAATTAAAAAGAAATAATTTGATATATTCAAAGTCTTGTCGGAAGTGTCTGTGACTATAGCAGGAGGGAAGAAATGAGAGCCTATAACATTCAGGGCCTAATTTGTAAAAGGTAATCAAGAACTATCAGAGCAGACACAGACTGGACTGAACTCTACTGATGAAAGAAAGTTACCAGAAAGCCAGATCACTGTTCTGATAATTTAACTCTTGATTCCAAATGTCTACTGAACACTCTCAACAAACAGTCCTTTAATGTCACTATTTACATGTCCCATGCCAACCTTACAATGCACCCACCCTTCCTCCTTTATAATTCTAATTTAAATCACAAGACATATTCCACTGATCTTCACCTAAGAAAAATATACTTGTGCTGGTTAGGTCTTTGTAAACTTACACAATCTAGAGCCATCTGGGAAAGATGACCCTCAATTGAGAACATGCCCCCAAGAGATTGTCCTGAAACAAGTCTATGGGGCATTTTCTTAAAAAATAATTATGTGAGAGAGCCTAGGCTATTGTGGGCTGTGCTTGATAGACTTGGGCATATAAAACTGCAAACTGACAAATCATTGGTTGCAAGTCAGGAAGCATTGTTCCTTCTTGACCTGTGCTACAATTTCTGCTTCCAGTTTCCTTCCTCAAGTCCTTGACTTAACTTTATGAAATAATGGACTAAGATATAAAAATATAAACAAAGTAAAACCTTTCATCCCCAAGTTGCTTTTGGACAGGACAGTAATAGGAAACAAACTAGAATAGTATCCTATCTCACCAGCAATCTTTAGAACTCAGAATGCATCTGCACTCCTTTACCATGTTATAAAACTTTTATAAAGTTTTCAGGAACCTTTCCATCCCTTTGTTATTTCACATATTACCTAAATTACATGTCTTATAATTTAGCTTTGCTTTGCTTAATTACTATATTAATTACATCATTTGTCCAGCAAATATTTGATCAAAAAACAAGTAAACAAATATATGAATCATTAAATCAAGAGTGGTTAAGCATATTCAGGAATTTGAATATGGAAAGTGCTTCCTTTGCTGGCTATCTATCTAAATGGAATGATTTTAATGTGTTCATTTTTTCACCTAACTTCAGAATTCAAAGAGGAAAACATCATGTCTAACCTTAACATAGACATCTTATCTTTAGAAACAAATACCATTTTCAAGATGATAATATTCTAAGACCCTAATCTGTAGAATTATTTTTCTTCTTTTTTGTTCTTGTGTGTGTGTGTTGTTGTTGTTGTTGTTGTTTGTTTGTTTTTTCGAGACAGGGTTTCTCTGTATAGCCCCAGCTGTCCTGAAACTCACTCTGTAGACCAGGCTGGCCTTGAACTCAGAATTCTGCTTGACTTTGCCTCCCAAGTGCTGGGATTAAAGGCATGCACCACCACTGCTTCATAAATCACTTTCTAGAGAAGATGAATTGTGTTTGTTTCAATATCCACTCTGTTAGGACCCTTAGTTGTTCTCCTGCTATTGTTGACCTTTGGCCCCCACATTTTGGACTGCTTGGTTGCTATAGTTAGGAAATACATAGGTACAGTATAGCTAATAATCTTAAAGCAGAGATACAAAGAACCAGATATAGAAGACCAGGAGTATGAGCTATCAGAATACCAGCAATTGCTTCAGGATTGAAGCATGTGTAAAGGAAAGGAAGGAATGAAATGGTCAGTTCAGGAACATTGGAAAGGTCATGAAACACTAGCCTCTCCTGGGAGAGGCTAATTAACATTCCTCAGACCCCAGGGGGAAACCAACCTGCCTGTGGGTGGGGACACATTCCAAAGGATGGTCCATTGGCCACTTACCTCATTCTATAGAGACAAATGAGTTTAAAGTTAACACTGTTCTGCCAATCACATTGTGACAAAAGGCGGCTACCCTGAGAACCATATAAAGGCCCACTGGGGGGGCTGCGAGTGGTCAATCTCTTTCCATGTACACAGTGACCCCCAACATGTTGGAACAATAAATTCCTCTTGCTTTTTGCATCAAAAAAAGAATGATAGAAAAAAATCCCTCCCTCAAATATCATGGGTTTATAAAAGTATTAAACTAGTCATGACAGGGGACCACTCTAATACAATCACCTTCTTTTAAGTTTGCCTATCAGTTTTCAAAGGGAACCCATATAGTGAAACCAAAGCAGAGGGAATTCAAAATGAATGAAAACACAGCATGGGAACTTTCACAAGGAATTGGGATCCTCTATGTCAACAGAACAAAGAACTCTGGAACAAATAATGTCACTAGAAGAGACATAGTGTACAAGGGAGGATGCAGTATTGATCTGATCAAGACATCACATTTCTCCTTTGGGAAGGAGTAAACAATGGGAAATAACAAGAAAAGGTTGTTTTGAAGCAAGGAAATGAGACAAAAAGCAATGAATTCCCAGCATCTATGGAAAGTCAGCAATGAGATTTCCTAAGGGACAGAGCAAGACAATCCCTGGACAATGAAGGTAATTCTCACAATGTTTTATTCCCATCTCTCATTCTTTCAGTTTCCAGTACTGGATACTCTCTCTCTCTCTCTCTCTCTCTCTCTCTCTCTCTCTCTCTCTCTCTCTCTCTCTCTCTCTCTCTCCTTCTCTCCCTCCTCATTCTAATTCATACATTTTGGAACAGTAAGAAATTAATTAAGAAACTGACTGAAGGTACCTCAGGCTTAGCAGAACTGGAACAATGTGTACTCTAAATAAACTCTTGCTGAGGACTGGCATGTACCAGCTATGTGACCTTGGGGATAATTCTCAAGCATTAGTATCACTTGATTGCTCTTCTCAAAGTCACATTTGAGAGAGGTGGCAGCACAGTAAAATGTCATTGACTGTGAGTAAAACACCTGGTACATTGCCCAAATATATTGATAGTTTAGTGAAAGGTAGTGAGAATATTATTTAGACCCTGGACCCTGTTATCTTCTCTTTTGGATTTTGTTATTGTTTTCTATAACATCTTAGAAACTATGAACTTTAATATGCTAAAAACAATATCAAAACAACCAAAAATTCAGCATCCCAAATAAAAATCATGATACTTTCCTTTTTAGAAGATATTTTAGAGTTGTGGCTGAGGTTCTTGGCTGAAAGAACTCAGGGTTCTTAGATTTGGTCAAAAATCAATTTCTTCCTTCCTTATAGCTACTCATTTTCTGGATATACTTTTAAATTAAATCCACTACCCCCAAATCTTTGACCTATAGTAGATTTGAACAAAATAAAAAGCAAGATAGGTGGAGAGAAGAAGGTTTATGGGACATATGGGGAGGGGGGATCTGGGAAAGGGGAAATCATTTGGAATGTAAACAAAGAATATAGAAAATAAAAATATTAAAAACAAAAAGAAACAAAACAAAAAAGGTCAACATATGTTTCTAGCTCCATATACCTCTTATTAAATAATTACATGAGATTAAATAATCTCATGTTACTTTAAAAAAAAAAAAAGCAAGATACAATAATAAGAGCACTGATTCTCTCTTTTCCAGACAAGGTAAAGGAATGGCAGCCTGAGGATAATCTGACAACCCACAAGATTCCCATTTTACTCCTTGGAAAATTCTTTCAACATTTTAAATATACAGTTTACTTCATTCACTGAGTCCACCTGGATACCAGAGCACCTTCCACACAGGGGAAAATACCATGGGAACTGTTCAGAGTAATTTTCATTCAAGGGACTTCTCTATCCTACAAGACTTGTTATGTGTATTGTCCCTGAAAACTTCCATGGCAATATAAAATTCACCCCAAAGGAGTTAGAGAGTCTCAAGTCTCTGACCAAACTGCACTGACACCAGGATTTTGCTCCTGATAGTTAACTATTTTTTCTTGTTCCTATTTGTTCTTCCTGTTCTATGACATTTCACATTGTTCTTGATGCAACACCTCTCCCTAGAGTCTATCATTCTCTGATAAGATGTCTAAGTTATATATGTTTCCTATGCCAATGAAACAGTATCTACTAAAAATAGATTATTCAACTAATATTTGGTAAACTAATGAGTCACTGAGCATAACTTTGGTAAGATTTACTGGGATTTTATTGGTTTTGTTTTTTAGTAAGCCACACAAGTATTGAAACATAGCATGTAGTTTTACAGAATAGAAGACTTCATCAATTTAAAAATAAAGCATCACATAATTTGTTTTCTGTATTTTCTAAAAATATAATAAAGAGCAATAAATTAGTGATTGATTTTTTATAAACTTAGATTATAAAGCTAGCAATTTTTACTTAAAGGCATAATATTTGATAATCTATCCCAAATGAAAAAATAATTACCTCCCAAACAGCATATATGATAGTGTTGCACTCCACTGTTTTCTACTCAAGCTAATTTTGACATTCCATTACTTAAAATTTTATTGTTCTTTCAAACTCAGAGTGAAGACATTAAAAAACAAATCCATCACTCTGGGAACAAATTGGATGCTCATGCTCTGTCACCATTGTGACTGGGCTTCTATTTGAAGAAATACTTCTGGCCCAGTCCTTCTCTTCCCCATCTCTTAAAGCCTCTTCATACAAAAATAAGAAAAATAGTTGGTCACACTCATTGATCCTTGACAAAAATTCTAGAACTCTCATCTTGTTCATTTCAGCTTGAGCTCTTGGACCCCATAAAAACTCCAAGTGTGGAGGATGCCTGTTAGGCACCTGCTGATACGACAAATAATTTTCTTGCACCAAATCTCTGGTTAGAAATGCTCTGAGCTCACCATAGATAGGGTTAACCTCCACATCATATACTAACATAATATTCAGGAATTCCCAGACAATTTCTTCATAAGCACAATTCCCTTCTATGAATATAAAGCCAAGAATAACAATGAGGAAGCCATTTCTTGGCATTCTCTTCTCTCCACTCAGCTTTTCGTCTTAGGTGAGATACAATGAGCTCACAAGTGTATAGGAGTTGCTTATAGGATAGTCTTCTTTTATATCAATGCCAGAAAGCATGCACAAGCACTTAGAAGAATCCATAAAAATCATGTGAATTTATTTCTTGTATTCTTTACTGAAAATCTCTAACATTTATACTTTTGTAATTGGTTCCCTCACTTGATACTCAAAGATCATAGTATACACCAAATCAGTAGACTTCTCCTTTAGTAGGCTATTCAACCAAGATGATATATCTTTTGAAGACTGGATAATGCCTGGATTCTCCTCTTCTTGCATGTGGTTGATATCTTCATCTAATTTTTTCTGAAATGTGGATGAGAAGAAGTAGCTCTAAGTTTTCTGAAGAGTCAGTATTCCTGAAGCAGGCCTCTCTTCCCCAATGCCCTGAAATAGAGGAGAGAGAGAGAATTGGGTTATCAGGGAGTAGATAAGGGGAGATAAAGTAGATAAGGAGACATTTAAATAAGAAAAAGATATAAATGATGTGTTATTATTCTCATACTTTCTAGTTTCTTCCTCATTCTCCTCTTCATCTTCCCCTTCTTGATCTTCTTCTTCATACTCTTCCCACTCTTCCATTTCCTCCTTCTCCATTTCATTCTCTCTTTCTTCCTTATTAACTTCTTTTTCCTCATCTTTTTCTCCCTCTTTTTCCTCCTTTTCTGTATCCTCTTCCTTCTCCTCCTTATTCTTCTCTTCCTTCTCCTCCTTCTCCTCCTTCTCCTCCTTCTCCTCCTTCTTCTGTTCCCCCTTTTCCTTCTCTTCCTCCTCCTCCTCTTCTTCCTCCTCCTTCTCCTTCTTCTGCTCCTCCTTTTCTTCCTCTTGTTCCTCCTCATTCTCTTCTTCCTCCTCCTTCTTCTCCTCCTTCTCCTCCTTCTTCTCTTCCTCATCCTTCTCCTCCTTCTTCTGGTCCTCCTTTTCCTCCTTTTCTTTTTCTTCCTTCTCTTCTTCCTCCTCCTCTTCTTCCTCATGCTTTCCCTCCTCTTCTTTCTCCTCCTCTTCCTCTTCTGGAATGGGCAGCAATACAAACATCAATTCCTCCATTTCATTTGGATCCTGGAAATCATCCTCAAGATGGAGATGCATACTCCTTTGCTGGCGATGCATTACGACTCTTACAGGATGCAGTAAGTAGAAATATGATCAAATGTGTAGGTGATGAGATTCTACAGGCCTGGAAGAGAAATATATTAAATTATCTCAGCTTAAATTCTCAACATTTGTGGCTCTGAAAAGAAAAGACAACTTACAGATCTTCTTGGTAGGAGAAATCCCAGAGCTTCACTGTTCAGCTTTCTTTTTAGTTGGCCTTCCCTATAAGAACAGGTAGAAACATATGAGAAAAAATACTCAATGCACAGACAATTGGCAAGATCTCAGGCCCCAAGGCCCTCAATGGGATATGTGGGATTGCATTTCTTGGGATCTCTTCAATCTTGGTGGGTTTTTGGTCTTTGGGGCCTATTCAGCATTTGTACCTCACCTTGATTCCTGACACTTCCATAGTGTGTTCTGTACTGCTATCTGAGAGCATGTAACTGTCATTAATACATTAACCACAGTTCCTGATGCTCTGTAAGTGCAATTTAGAGGCAGATTGAGTGGAGGAATGACAGAAGAGATCTTGGCCCCTGAGAACTGACAGGTAAAACCAGGTTCTGAGATTATCATTCTCTGTTTAGATAGTCCTATTCTATATTCACCAGTCCTCTAGCATGATCTTGTGTGCTAAGGCCAAATATACAACATTCATAAAATAAAAGAGATACTGAGGTGATAGAGCACCATCTTTAGCCACATCTGCTCAGGGACATTCTGGATAATAGGAAATGTTGGCATAACTTTGTAAGGAATGCAGTTCTTCTCCATAAATGGCACTTATATTGCTCACATTCATATCTATCAGACCTGAGACTCTCTTATCTGTCACTCTGAAACTGTTTTTAAAACCTCCCAAATCAGCTTTTATTTTATATGTTCCTTTAACCATTATATCTCTTCACAGCAATATAACAGCAATTAGGACACATTAAAATATAAAAACGGTGCTATGTTCTAAATTTAGGTAAAAAAAGGAAACACATGGAGCTAAACAGTGCACAGCCTGTCTTTAACTCTACCACTGAATTATAATAATAGACATAAAAGAGGCAAAGGCTCACAAACTCCAACAAATATGCACCCAGTTCTTCATATCCTTTCTCTTGATAAATATCCAGGGTATGAATCCTCTGTAGCAAATACCTGTCCATCCCATTCCCTGATGCCTCCCAAACCTAGTACTCCTGATATGTTAGGTCGTTCTTACAAAAAGAGACCTGGCTATGTGAACAGTAAATTTTAGGGCATTTACAGCTATGCATCAAAGGGCACCCTGTTGAGTCTCTCATCAGTGCCTACATACATTTATTTTTAAAGATGTCTTTGCTCAAAACCTACTATATACTCAGTATACAAAAGCAAAAAAAAAACCCATATTTATTCTTCTAAAGTACATGCTATAATGAAAAGACACACCAGCTACATAATGTTTAGTGTTGTAATAATATGAAAATCAAGAAGTGGGAGCTAGTGATAGAATTGGGCAATGATATCAAGGCAAGCCTTTCTGAGTTAGTGACACCGTGGAAGAGACTTGAGAATAGTTGAGAAAAGAACAGTGGGGAATGTGAAAAGAGTGTTCCAGACACAGAACCGCAAGCATAATGCCTTGAGACTGGAAGCAGTGATGTAGTAAGGAATTGTAGGAAATGTGTGTGTATGAGTGTGTGTGTGTGTGTGTGTGTGTGTGTATGTGTGTGTAAGTGTAAAGCAAGTAGTAGGTACCAAGAAGTTAAAATTGTACTCTGAAGATGAGAGGAAATTATTAAGACATTAGGAAAAGGAAACAAACTTTGAGACGGTTATATAATGTTTTAGGTGCCAACATGAGACTAAGAATTCCTCATAATGGATTCCATTTAGATCTTATGTTATATACACTTGAGAGACAATCTTATTATAAATATATTTGGCTTTAAGATTTCTTCAGAGACTTCCAAAGGAAATTATAAGTGTCTCATACTTAGAAAGGGAAAAGTTTGTTTATATTCATTTTATTCATTGATTGCACTAGAGCATTCATCCATAATTGTTACAAGATATCTGCAAACTTACATGAGATTTGTATGTAATTTGTAGGTTCATCTCTTTCAGTGGTGAGTTCTAAATCAGAAAATAGATTTAAGGTAATTAACCTCTGTCTGGTGTTATAGGTATAAAATGCCCACCACTCAGGAGATGGAATCAGGAGGATTGAGAAGTCAAAGCCTAGAGAATGAGTTTAATGTCAGCTTAAGCATCTAAGTGAGATCCTGTTTCAAAATGAAGATACTAAAGGAAATGGAAGTATATTTTAACATTTAACTAGCAAGGGAACTAGGTTCAATCTAGTACAACCAAAAATGATGAAAACTAGTTGTTGCACTTTACACAAATCTATAGATAGATACACATCTTCTCTTTTAGATGTTCTGGGGAATTACTGCTTAATTGGTGCTGTAAATATTACACTGGGCTCACTTCCTTTGTGTAAAGAAATATTGTTGAGTTATACTCTTCAAATTCCAAGTGTTTTGTAATTTTTAAATATGTAGCAAGAAAGGGGAAGAAAGGGACTAAATGGAGTCAAAGGTAAATTAATATAAGACAGAAATTTGTAGGTAGCTTTAGGATCTCAGGTCCTTCAGTGGATAGATTAGAATTCTAATCACAATCTAGGTTAAAAACCATATTTCATTAGCTCATATACTCTTTCCAGTGTTCAGGCCCTTCAGTAATTGTGCCACTGCTTGTAGATGAGTAGACCTACTTCTGTAGCCTAATCTTTAAAATAAATTACAAGTCATCAAAGCCTAGGCTTGTTATAACAGTGCTTATTCTAATTAGTTCATCATTTTTGTCAAGCATTTTTAATATGGGAGACATGGGCTGACTTAAACATATATTGAGATTTTTGTGTGTATTGTTATTATCATCTTTGCATTATTTTAAATGTTTTCACATAATACTAGGTTAATTCACAGCCCTTCATATAGGAGCTAGCACCATTCTGTCCACTTGAAATTTTCTAATAATCCTTTGAAGTTGTAAGCATGATTCATTGAATAAACTCTTTGCTAAAGAGGCAGGTATTCTAAAAGAGTTTTCTGATGCTTTCCAATGGGTTTCTAACCCTAAATATTCAAAAATATAAGTTATGTCTATGGAAGATATTTTATAGTCAGTGCTTTATCTTTGTATTCTACTATCTTTACTCTTGCACAGTACTAACATAAATTGCAACATAATTTTATTTTAAAGTTGCATCTACATTGATGGTTGCATTCATTTGATCCTAAATCAAGGTATGAAAAAGTGTTCCCTCCTTTCATAAAATACATTAAAATTTCTAGTCTGCTAATAAAATATCAGAAGCATTAGTAGGAACACAAAAATATTATAGAAACGTTATGAATTATGAGAGACTAAAATTGCATCACAAGCAGGTTTCTTTAGGTAATTCAAATTATTCAAAATACATCTCAATTATCTCAATTACTAGTAGCACACTTCACATATTTCTTGGGATCATTATGTTCCTTTACATTTCTTGAGGAACACCAACAATGAATGAATAATGTAGATATACCTTGCAATAAGATCCCAAGTTACATCTTTCGGAAAAAAATCTAAGCTAAAGGCATACTAGGCTACTTGAGCTTCTCTAGAGTGTCATGTTGAATAATGTTCAATACCTTTATTGGCAAATATTGTACCTCAACAGTTTGACAACCATCAATTGATATTCTTGTAGCTGTCTGTTTTTTTAATTTTATAAATAGGACTCTTGAGAAAAGGGTATGAGTTAAGTCTTCTCTTCCCCACAGATAGGGTTCAGAGGATAAAATAAAGCCAAAATGTAGGCACTTTTCAGTTATCTACTGATTCTGCACATGGTTCATAAAATTAATTTTGGACTTAAATGTAACGATTTCATTAATGTTTTTACATCCTTTACCTGTGTGACATGAAAAACTTAATCTCCTTGAAATTTTCAGAATCTCCAGAAAACTTCAGAATATATCAAACAAATTCTGCTGCTTATTTAAAGTCATTACACATGTATTGGTGATATTCACCCTAATGACAGTGTATTGCACATATGCTTAATCAGGCAAAAGGCTATTAAATGACTAATCTAATTTCCTTACTCATAGATCTTAGTTGCATCCCTCCTTCCCCCAAAAAGAATACATTCCTATCTCCCACTGGAGAATTTTTCCTCATGTTTTACTGCATATAGTTTAAATAGTAATTATAGTTAATTCCCTATTTCCTTTGTAAGTTATATTATGATTACAAAATTAATTGATCAATTTATAAATATATATTTGATCATCAGGGTTCTAGATATAGTCTCACCTGATATGCATTTAAATATCTCACAAACATTGAAAAAATCACTTATTAAGTGGGGTTGTGTGCCCCACTTCTCAAACTCATTGCCCTTTATTCTTTGATTATTGTTATATATATTCATAAGATATATAAATTAATAATAAATACAAGAAAAGGAAAATAAAAGCCATTTAGTGTTGCATTTATGCACATGTTTAAGGCTGAATACTTGAAATTGGATAAACTATCAGAAGAAGACTGTTTATCTCAGCAGTTATTAATTGCTCATAAACTTTCCTTGGAAAATTGGAATTTCCCATTCCCATGTTGGTATGTCAAATGGTATCATCATGAATTGTTTCATATGTCATATAGTCATAAGATTTCATAGGTGTAACTGCCCTGTCATACCTATAAGGCACAATCTTACAGCAGAAGTTCTTTTTCTCTGGTTCTTAACAATAGCTACCACTACTCCCAAATCCAAAGTAGGGGCTATTTTGTAAAAGTATCCATTGGATCTAAGCATTTCACAGCCAGTTGTTCCTTCTATTTTGACCAGTTCCAGGTATCTGAAATGGTCTCTGCTACATAGATAAGTTTCTTTGATGAGGGGTGAGAACTCTACTTATCTGTTGGCATGAGGATGGATATTTAATACCAGTTAGAAATTGTTCTGATCTGAGAAGATGACAGTAGTAGGGTCTTCTCTAACGTCAACGAACTTCAACTCACACATTTTAAAATGAAATAAAGAATGCATTTCTTGCCAAAGGACAAAACTGCACAGAACATAGAAACATACAGTACTGACTGAGAAAAGGAAAATAAAACTGTCTTAAAATCACAGATGCTTCACTCTATGGTGGTGTATTCAATGTTCATTTTACAATCACACCTATCTTGTCACCTAGAAAAACTGTTTAAGAACTCTCAAATATTAGATTTCCTTCTTAAAAACATTTTGGAAGCAATGATATTACTCTTGAATATATAAAACATCTAAATTGGAAGGAAAAAATATATTCATATGTATCCCTTATATAGACAAGAAAATCTTTTAGTAAGTTTTTAACACAGCCTATGAGTTTATTCCTTTTTATTTCTTCAATCACATATCATTTTCACTTAGGAGGAAATGGGTCTCAAAGGAAGGCAAAGGAATCAGAGACAGCCCCACACCACTGTTAAGAATCCCAGAAAACACCAAAGTACAGAACCATAATGTACATGCAGAGGACCTAGGTCAAACCCATACAGGCTCCCTGAGCCCACTTGAGTCCCAGTCAGTTAATTCTGAAGGCAGTGTACTTGTGGTGTCCTTGATACCTCTGGATTCTCCAATCTTTCCTCTAGCTTCTCTGTTGAAATCCGTGAGCTCTGCCTAATATTTGGTTGTGGGATTCTGTATCTGCTCCTCTCTAAGTCTAGTTGATGACAACTAGGCTAATCTCTAATTCAAGCACAACCAGGACACATGACAAGCTGTAGGCTAGAGGTTTTGTGGCTGGGTTGGTGTCTCAATCCCTCTACATGAGCCCTTGCATGGCTACTAAAGATGGCCTGTTCATGCCCTGTGTCCCCCATTAGTATGAATCTTCACTAATATCCTTGTAGATGCAATGCTATTTACATTGCACTAGGTTTCTACTTTGCTCCTAAATGTTCTCCAATCCCAGTTCTCTCCTGCCATAGAAAACCAATAAATGAACAGTAAAATCAAATATTGCAAAATGTTGACTTCTAGAACTGTTCTGTTAACAAATCCAGACATAATTATCACATTAAGACAAATATAAACCAGAGTTCTACATTAAAATATAGATATTCTTCAAAAATACTAGGAGGTAGTATAAATAATAACTATAGTTTAGCAATTTATGGTTGCTTATTATTCTGTGGTAGTTATTCTTGGTCATCAATTTGATTCACTTTCAAATCCATTAAAAGATACACGATTCATTTGTAAGAATATTTCCTGGAAGAATTACCTGAAGGGTGGAAGATGCTACCACAGAGGGAGCAGTACCTTCCAGGAGCCCACATATACATAAGTCTGGGGGCAAAGTAAGTAGTGCTTCTTATTGCCTGCCTGCTTTCACTTCCTGCTTGTGAGTTCATCTACTCTGTTGTTGCAAATGCTGCTGTCATCCTAGAGGCCTTCAGCACTAGCTGGGTACTTCTAAGGCATAAAGTATGGGGGACTGTAGAGATGCCTAGTTTTCATACTCCCCAGTATACAGACAATATCAGACAAACCAGCACAAAAATGTAAGTCAATATAATAAATCCCCTTCTTCTACACCAATTTTGTTCCTGAAACAAACACTAAATTATATATATATATTCAACAACCTTTCATGGGGACAAATACTACTAATGAAAATGAACTTTCTACACTTAACAAAGGATGCATGTAAAACAAATTTCTATAGCTAACATGTTTTGTGGCAAAATACTGCAATCTGTGTCCCTAGTATCAAAAACAAAGTCCATTTCTATTTAAAATAATGCTAAAATTTGATCCCGTGTAATTAGTGAAGAAAAGATTAGAAAAATGCATTCATATTAAAAGAGAAATTTTACAGTATTTGCATACTACATAACGTCACATATAGAACATTCTAAATATGCACAAAATGTGATTTATCGCATTATATAAATGATTTTTATAAAAGATCAAGGATACGAACAATACACAGAAATCCATTGTATTTCCACAAGCTAGCAAAATTAAAATGAAAGGTAGCCCCCCAAATAAAATACAAAACAATTAAATTTAAAATAACAACCTAAAATGCTGCCCTTATATAACACCCAAAGAAAATGGGTCCCTCTGATCTTGAGACAGAACTTCCCAGACCCCAAAATAAAATGAGCCTTAAATACTTATGACTGTCTCAGTTAGTTCTTTGTAGTTATGTGAACATATACAATGTGGGAATATTGCAGTGTTGAAAGCCTTATGAGAGTTTAGGCAAGTTAGCTGAATATTTATCAAATATTTTATTTTCAGGAACCCCAAACAAAGGTACAAAAATATATTGTTCTTAGAGGAAGAATAGTCATAGAGAATCACAGATCACCATAGTGATTTTCATATACATAACAACTCACCTATGGCTAGTCCTAATGAGTCAGTTTCCCTCTTGGGCCACTGCGTTTAGATTCATAATGAAGCATGACAGGCAGCCATTGTACATCAGTGAATCAATGAACATTTTATCAGTTGGAAAAGGTACAGAAAATGATTATAAACCATTCATTAAAACACCAATGGAAAAGCAACAAAGATTTAAAAATACTTGACAGCTATCTGTGGATTAAACTATAAATCCAAATTTAAAATGGACTAATTCCTAATAATCATCAAATAATAGGTAAAAACAGACCTTTCCTATTGTGTGCTAAGTAAAGTGTTTTCTATGTGTGTGGTATATCTAGTTTAATGCCTGAAGCATAACATAATCTCAAAATATGATGTCAGACATTGTCACAGATGTGTTGAGATGATGAAATTTAATTTTTGTAAATTCTACTATATGCAAATTAATATATATGCTTTTCTGAAAATGAAATTGAATTTTTAGAAAAGATTTAAATCATGCAGTTAGTTAATTGCAGAGATAGTACTTGTTTATAAATAAAATTAGCATCCCTAGGACGAGACAGAGACAGGATAATGTAGGCGTCCAAGAATCACTGGGGTGACCTTAGTTGTGACTCACTACTTATAGAACCTGAAGAGGTCACCTCCTGTAGCCAGGCAGGAACCCAAGTGGAGCAATAGAGACACCCACCCACCCACAAAACCTTTGACCCAAAATTGTACTGTCTATAAGAAATGCAGGGACAAAGATGGAGCAAAGACTGAAGGAATGGTCAAGCAGTCACTAGCTCTACTTGAAATACATCCCATAGGCAATCATCAATCCCTGACATTATTAATTATACTCTGTTATGCTTGTAGACAGGAGCAAGTTGTGCTGAGAGGCTCCACTGAATAGCTGACAGAAATACAGACACCTCCATAGCCAAACAGCCAAAAGAGCTTGGATTATGGGCCCTGAAAGTGATAGGAAATCAACAAGTAGATCAACAGAGTAAATAACTGGGACCCTTGGGGTTCTCAGAGACTAAACCACCAACAAAGGAACATACATGGGCTGGACCTGGGCTTCCCCACACATTTGTAGCAGATGTGCAGCTTGAATTTCATGTGATAACTGGAATAAACAACTGAAGTGGGGACTGTCCCAAAAGTTGTTGCCTATATGTGGATATGTTCTTCTAGCTAGGATGTTTTATCTGGCCTCAGTGGGAGAGGATGTTTTACATCCTAGCTTTACAGAGACATGAAGTGCCAAGGTAGAGGGATGCTCAGGGATAGACAGCCTCTCAGAGGATAAGGGGAAGGGGGAAAGAGGAGAGGGGTAACTAAGAAGGGGGCAGTGGGTGGGATGTAAAGTGAATACGTAAAAAAAAAAAAACCCTATCTGACCTTATTTATGTATATCCTCTTCGTGTTTCCCCCTTGAAGAGACCTTTCCCCAATCCCTGTCCTCTCTTTTCTGAGAGGATGAGCTCCCTGGGTTATCCCCTCCACTCTGGCACATGGAATGTCTGTCACATTATGTGCATCCTCTCTCACTGAAGCCAAACAAGGCATCCCTGTTGAGAAACAAACATCACAGTCAGACTACAGCTTTAGGGAGAGGTTCCGCTCCAGTAGTTAGGGGGACCATGTGAAGTTGGAGTTGTACATCTGCTCCATATGTGTGCAGGGACTCATTCCAGCTCGTGTGTGTTCTTGGTTGGTTGCTCAGTTTCTGAGAGATTCCAAAGGTACAGGTTAGTTAATACTGTTGGTCATCCTGTGGGGAACCCAGACCCTTCAGGGACTTCTATCCTTCCCCCTTCCCACAACTCTTCCATAAGAGTCCCAACTTCTGTCCAATATTTAGCTGTGGGTATCTGTGTTTGTTTCAGTCAGTTACTGGATAAAGCCCCTCAAATGAGAGTTATGCTAGACTTCTGTCTGCAAGCATAATGGAATATCATTAATAATGACAGGGATTGATGCTTGCCCATAGGATTTATCATCCCTACAAAAAAATGAAGGCATAGTGGATAGAGCAAAGACTCAGCCAGCCAATAGCCAGGCCAACTAGAGACCCATCCCATGGGAAAACAAATAGTTGGGCTAGTGATTGGTTTTGTGGGTGGGTTGGTGTCCTTATCCATCCACTGGGGTTCCTGCTGGGGTATAGAAGGTGGCCTCTTCAGGTTCCATGTCCCCACTGTTGGGTATCTCTGTTAAGGTCACCCACATTGACTCCTGGGAGCCTCCCTGATCTCAGGTCTCTGGGACTTCCTAAAGATTCCACCCAACCTAGCAACTATAGATTTCCATTAGTTTTCTTCACCCTCTGGGTCTCTCTCCTGTCTCTCCCTACACCTGTCCCCTATTCCCTACCCCATTCTCTTGCCCACACACTTGCCTTCCTCCCTCTGTCTGCTATGACTATTTTGTTCCTTCTTCTAAGTATAATTCAACATTCTCCCTTGGGCCTTTCTTCTTGTTTAATTTCTTTGGGTCTGTGGGATGTATCACTGGTACCCTGTATTTTATGGATAATATCCACTTATCAGATAAGTGAGTACATGCCATCCATGTCCTTTTGGGTTTGGGTTGCCTCACTCAGGATGATATTCACAAGGTCCATCCATTTGCCTGCGAAATTCATGATGCACTTTTTAAAATAACTGTGTAGTAATCTATTGTGTAAATAAACCACGTTTTCTGTATCCATTCTTCAGTTGAGGAACATCTGGGTTGTTTCCAGTTTCTGGCTATTACAAAAAATGCTGCTGAAAAAATAGTGAAGCATGAGTCCTTGTGATATGGTGGAGCTTCTTTTAGGTATATACCCAGGAGTGATATAGTTGGGTCTTCAGGTAGATCCATTTCCATTTTGAGGAACTGCCAGATTGTTTTCCAGAGTAGTTGTACAAGTTTGCAGTCCCACCAGGTACACAGAAGTGTTCACCTGTAACCACATCCTCACCAGCATGTGATATCAATTGATTCTTTTATCTTACCATTTTGATTTGTATAACGTGGAATCTCTCAGTGTCATTTTTGATTTGCATTTCCCTGATTAGTCGAGATGTTGAACATTTCTTTACATGCTTCTGGCCATTTAAGTGTCCTCTGCTGAGAATTCTCTGTTTAGCTCTCTATCCACCTTTTTATTTAATTGTATTATTTGTTTTGTTGGAGTCTAACTTCTGGAAGCATCATTATCCTTGGAATCAAGCTGTACTACAGAGCAATGGTGATAAAAGATGCCTGGTATTGGTACAGAGATAGACAGGTTAGTCAATGGAATCAAATAGAAGACCCAGAAATGAACCCACACACCTATGAACATGTGATTTTTGACAAAGAAGACAAAAGCATATAGTGGGAAACAAAGAAAACATGTTCAACAAATGATCCTGGTCTAACTGGAGATCTGAATGTATAAGAATGCAAATAGATCAATATTTAGCATCCAGCACAAAAAAGTCCAAATGATTCAAGGAAATGAACATAAACCCAGACACCAAATCTAATAGAAGAGAAATTGGGAAAGAGTATTGAATACATTAACACAAGGGGATATTCCTGAAGAGAACACCAATAGATCAGTCTCTAAGATCACCAATTGACAAATAGGACTTCATGAAACTGAAAAACTTCTGTAAGGAAAAGGACACTGTTAATAGGACAAAATGGCACCCACCAGATTGAGACAGGATCTTCACCAACCCAACATCTAATAGAGGGCTAATATCCAAAATACATAAAGTACCTTTAAAAAAAACACTTTTTCAATTAAACAATTATATAATCTAGAGCTTGCATATAACAGCAAAAGTCCATAGCTCTGAAATAGGAATACAATGTGTAATTTTACTACATCAAAAATGCTTTAATTGCCGGGTGGTGGAGGCGCACACCTTTAATCCCAGCACTTGAGAGGCAGAGGCAGGCGGATTTCTGAGTTCAAGGCCAGCCTGGTCTACAGAGTGACTTCCAGGACAGCCAGGGCTACACAGAGAAATCCTGCCTCAAAAAAAAAAAAAACAAAAACAAAAACAAAAACAAAAAACGCTTTAATTATTTTTATGTAGCACAATATTTAAAATATGTTTTATCTTATGAGTATGAGTGCCTACCTGCATGTATGTATGCATACCCTATTTGGTGCCCAAGGTGACTGGCTGGAAGACAAGGGCATTGATTGGCTCATGGAACTAGAGGTTATAGACAGTTGTGCATTATAACTTGGGTGCTTAGAACTGAACCAAGGTCTTCTGTAAAAGTAGTTATAGTAAGTGCTCTTAACTGGAGAGACTGATCTGTCTCTCCAACACATATCATTATCTGAATATAAGTTATGTGATACATGTATTTACATAATAATTATATATTATATATAATATACGTATATATTCACCTGGGTACATTTTCACCTCAAGCTTAAGTGCAATCAATATATAAATACTTATATTTGAAATATGAAGGAAGCTTTAATGATAATATTTGTAAACTTCCATTCAGCAAAACTGAAAGTTTAATACAAGCAAATACAATTTTTGCATAATTTATTATGTATTTTGAAGATTTATAAAAAATTTTCATTTTAGAGACTTTTTAACATAGAGATATTTACATTTATCAACATAAATATATTTCTGTATAACCAAACTATGTATGCAAATTTCAGTTTGAGTGTCTAAATCATATAACTTCATTTGCAAAATATGCTTGGCATTCAGTGCAAAAATTGGAATGATTATTTTGAAGATTTTATACATATCACTAATTTTCATTATTCATAGTTTAATAGAAATAAGTATGAAAAAGTAATGCAAATGCCTTTGCTACTAAAGTTGCTGCTGCAGTAGAATTTCAAGTAAAAATACTAACGAAAATATATAACATCAGAAAAATACATATTCTAGCCTAATGTCCTGAAAAAAATAATTCCATATAAATTGTGAATTAATTTTGATAAATAAAATAACATTTGGGTAATAAAAATAATGCATTATTCAGGGGTCTGCATCTCCAAGTTTTCCTTGAAGGCTAAAGAATTAAAGAAACTATATAGAATGGTAACTAATAAAAATTCAAAAGCACAAGATATTTTGATATATATTGGGTGAAAAAACTGAATATGCTTATGAAAGAACTCTCAATAGATTGTAGAAGTCATGGAAAGGGTCAGAGAGATAATGGCACAGTTTTTAATATTTTTTTAAGAGCCAAAACATCAAATGTAAAAAGTGCATCAAGTTCTGAATAGGATGAATTCAAAGAAACAGGCACCAAGACCCATCATAGTAAAAGAGTTACCTAAAGTACATAGAAGGCATACAAAGGAAGTGATAATACATATTTAGAAATTAGACCAAAAATTGGCTTTTCTACAAATGTCCAAGAATGTAGTAGAGTTACCAACATATCCAATGCCCAGTTTAAATACTTTTCTTAAAATAGGGTAAAATAATACCATATTCTGAAAATCAAAAGAACAAGAAATGGTGGCCAAAAATGTTTAAAATACCAAAATATATTTATAAAATTAGATATTATAATGGAGTAAAACTGAATGATTAAAATTCAAAAAAAATTTTCCTGCCATAAAATCAGGAAAAAAAGTACGAACATAGGGTATGATTTAATACATCTATTTTCTCAATTTCTAAATAGAAAGTGGGGTTGGAAAAGACATCTGAGGCTTATGATTTCAACCATTCAATAGACTGAGGAAGTAATACCTATAGACTGTATAAGTTGGAGAGCAGGCTAAACTCTCAAAATACAACAAAAATGATTAGATAAAACTAAGAAATTTTTTTCATAATTAGACAATGACAGCTTATTACTGCATACAAAGCTGAACAATGTACCAATTTTGTCTATAGCCTCTCCATTCCAGGTTGATATTACACCTTCTAGTAGGTGTTAGCTTGTAGCATTCTTGAATCCTTATTTGCAGTTAAGATCATCCTCCTGTGTATATTTGTCCTAGTCACAGTTTTTTTTTTTAAAAAAATGATTACTAGTTATATTAAGGTGAGAAGTGGGTGATTTCTTTTATTCTGTATACCTCATGAACTGGACTGAGACTCACCATTAGACTATTTATGAGCCACCTGCTATAAGAACAATATATTTCAAGAACATAGATTTATTCTCTAAGTTATAAATGAAACAAAAGAAGCAATGACTTATTAGACTATTAAACATGGATATTAATCAATTATGGCTGTTAGAAGTGAAGATAAAATGATTTGTGTTACCCTAGAACAATAGCAATCAAAGAAAAATTGAATTAGAACTCCCTTATATAAGTAACATTAGGAGAGAACCATCAATTTAGAAATTTTGATGGAGTCTAAGAGTGTAAATTGAGGGCTTTCATTTCTAGGTCAGGCAGTAACCCGTGGTTTGACTAGGAAAACGTCGCTTTCATGTGAATAAATGTACAAGATTTGATGCTTTGAAAGAAGAATCTAGATGAAGAGTATTTAACAAAAATAAATGAATGAAAGGGAGAACAGTTTTCCTCAAAGAAAATGACAAGATTGCCAACATACTTTGGAAAATTCTATCATAAGTGCATAACTCAGTGGAAAAGCACTTTTGAAGTGTATTCTGCCTTGTTGTGTGTGTGTGTGTGTGTGTGTGTGTGTGTGTGTGTGTGTTGTGCATATTTCCAAGAGGTATTGCAAGCGGAACGCAAATGAGTGCCAGTTGTGAACAGAGACTTACTGTATATTTGCACTACTGTTAGGTAGAGTTTAAGTTGAATCCATAGTAAGAGCAAGCAGAAGTCCTTTTCCTCTCAGTGTTTATATTCTAATGTGAACAGGAAAAAAATCTAATGTCCTAATTCTGTAGTAAAAGGCAATTAAGAAAACATGGTAATATCTGTGAGTCTATCTTGACACTTGAGACATTGTTTAGAAGATCAGAAAAGTCTTTTCTAAGAAAATGTGATGGGTTTTATGACCTGAAATACCAAACACGAATGAGACATTGAACTTGATAATGAGGTTGTCCTTGGTAATCTTGCAAAATATAGCTGCAGATGAGTAGTGACCACTGAATTCACAGAGCATTAGGAAAACAGACACAAACAGGCAGCTACATCCTCAAAAGTTTTATTAGAAGAAAAGGAGAAATGAAAAAAGAACTGGGTGAAAGACAGAAAATAATTTTCCTATTGTTCTCTAAAATCCAGTTTTTAAGAGACTGCTATTGCTCCTTTTGTTAATTTTTTAATTTATTATTTTTATTTCATTAGTATTGCATATGTGACTGTATGAGGATGTCAGATTAGACAGTTGTGAGCTATCATGTGAGTACTGGGTACTGAACCTAGGTCCTCAGCCGGGCGGTGTTGGCACATTCCTTTAATCCCAGCACTTGGGAGTCAGAGGCAGGCAGATTTCTGAGTTCGAGGCCAGCCAGGTCTACAGAGTGAGTTCCAGGACACCCAGGGCTGCACAGAGAAACTCTGTCTCGAAAAAAAACAACAAAACAAAACAAAACAAAACAAAAGAACCTAGGTCCTCTCAGAGAGCAACAAGTGCTCTTAACCTCAAAGCCATCTCTTTAGCCTCTTGTTAAACTTTTGAATATTGAATATATTTATAAACTGCAGTTAATTTGCCACTAGAAAGTAAGAAGGAAGAAGAACAGAACTAAATGACAAGGGTTGTTTCCTAGGCCCTTGAATATAATGATTTTTTGAAACTTTATTCATCTATTCCTTGAGAAATTTACATATATGTTTGTTTTGTTTTTGTTCTTTTGACTCATATCAGTGTGGGCAGGTTCTTAATGTGTTACTGCATATTGACTCTCTTTTCAGGAGGATTTCTTACATGTTTTACTGAACGGCAGCCAGGTCCAAATTGCTGAAGTTAAAAATATTGACTATACCATTTCAGTGTGGTGGTATGTTACCTGAGCATGGTAATACATGTCAATAATCCTAGTATTGTAGAGCTAGAGGTAGAAAGCATAGAAGCATCAGTTTCATAACCAGGTTACCTGACAATGTTCCAAATATTTCTCTACAAGATTTGTTCATGGCAGATACTCTCACACTCTAATTTGAAAATAAAAAAAAAAAATGCTTGTATAAAATCTTCTTAAAATAAAAATGGCATCATGATACCAAGTTTATTAAAATTGCTATCTAGAATACATTTCAAGTAGCATGTAACTGTATGTGTATATAATTCCAGTATCACAATCTTTGGAAAGAAAAATTTAAAATTCTAGGATAACTATAACATTATTCTGGAATTACTGTTTATGGTGATTGAGTTGTGACAAACTATTTTCTTGAAAACCTAAATGATGTTTTATAATCTGGGTATTGCTCACAAATTTATCATTTGTTGGATCACAAACTAAAGACTGTTCTTTAGCTATTAATTTTCTCATAGGTTAAAGATCATTTTTCTGCAGTTGTTTATGATGCTAAAAGTGAGTACATTTAATGTTGGGTATATCTTGTCTGTTAAACATAATGGAGATTTTGGCCAAATATATATTCAGTGTCCCAATTTTCATACTTGTCATTTAACATCTAGGGATTATGCATCCCAATGCAAGTGCCTCATTCTAATCAGAAGAACTCATGCATGAAATTTTGAGACATTCAAATCATTTTTAGTGTTATGACAGCTTACTTTTTCTTTTATTCTTTTAGTTCCATATATTAATTTATTTACTTATTTGTTTTACATCCCCATCATAGCCCTTTCCTTCCTCTCCTACCAGTTCTACCCTTATATGTCCCCCCATTACCCTCCCCCCTTCTCTGAAGAGACCGTGAATCCCCCCTTGGGTACCATTCTACCCTGGGACACCCTGTCGCAATAGGACTAAGTTCATCCTCTACCACTGAGGCCCAACGAAGCAGTCCAGTTAGAGAAGAGGATCCAATGGCAAGCAACAAAATATTAACTGATTTGTGGTTGTGTCGGAATAATTATTTGGTGTGCAAAATTGTTCTTTGTCTTATACAATGTTTTGAATCATCCTGGCTTCAACAGGAATGCAAAGAACATCCCCTGCTACCTGTCCTTATGAAAATCAATAATCTAACCAGATACTACTAAATAGCCTCTAGATGGCCAAATATCTCACAGTTAAGAACAATTAGGTTAAAAGGAGGCATTGATATTCTAGGGGAGAGGATTATAAAGACATTGAGAAGCTAATATAGTCTTTGATATATTAAGTATATCAGATAAACCATTCATAATAATGAAGTAATATACACAGATGTTATCATGAAAAAACACTTGTTTTCCTTGAACAGTAGGTTTGTCTAAGTAGTCCCACAGACAGAAAAAGAAGCATGAGTACTACTTATAACTAGTAAAAAGATCCATTAAATTCTCTTCAAATTGGAAATGTTTTATAAAAGGTATACTTGTTAGGTCACTATACAAAGGATGTTAATGTAAAGGTCCCTATAATCATTATAAAAATCAAATGAATTCTCTAGAAATATCAGCACCAATCAGGAATAAAGTCAACAATTTTGGTATCAATAAATCATTTGTAGGCAGCTAATCATCAGATTCAAGAGAGCTCAAAAAGGGGATGATTAATGTAGCAGCCAAAACGATTGACCTATTACTAATTGTCAAAGGCCAGTGAGTATACATGGTCATGTAAGAGGAATAATAAATTCCAGGTGCATCACGCCCACTATTTATTATGCATTGTATCCTGTGGAAATTTAATTAGCCCCAGAACATAAGGGTTTACAGAGGGCTGCTTTAAAGAAGAAAACAGCTTGGTGATTCAGTGCAAACCTTGCAGCCTACAAAAGTACTTATAATCATTTCATTTTCTGACAGCTATTCCTGCCAGATAGTGACTGTATACTTCATACCTCATGACTAGCAGTTTCCCCTCTGATTTTGCCAGATGTATGATAAAAACTGAAAGCTATAGTTATGAAACCACCAAGCTTCAGGAAACTGTTCCATGAAGGCAACGTGTGTGGCACTATCAAAATAAATGTTTCTGAACATGCCTGTTACCAGTTTCAGTAAACAAGGCCTGATAAACCAGAGTCAGCATTTGAACTTTGTGCTAATACATTTAAAATATTTGCCCAGATACAATGGAATTCAAGTGTTAAATCTCTGTAAATTACAAGCCTAGGTCTCTAGTGCTTTTCAAATGCAATAACATTTGGCCTTTGAAGTTTGTTTAGCAAATAGAGGCTACTTCAAAGTTTAGGAGCATGCTGAAGTCTGTGTATATTGTATAATATTCAACTCAAGAAACGAGAATATGATATGCTTATATTGCGTTCCTTAATGTTGCTCAAATATTTATGTTGTGGGTTCCTATAACACCTTAAATATAATATATCATGGAGCTTAATATCAAAAATTATTATTGTTTATATGTCCACTTCGATGTGGACCTTGTAGGGGCAGAAGTTCCTGTCTTTGTTTTGTTGCCTTCATAGGGTTTACTACATAGTAGGAACTACATAAGTAATGGTTTAACTGGGAAATCAAATTATACTTTCATGCCTGGATCCCATGGTACATAAATTACTTTCCATTTTACACTTACCAAGTTATATTTCAGTTCACATGTTCAGAGGAACAACAAATGTAACTTTTGTTATTTACTACAGTTTGAGTTTAAGTACCATTTGGATAAGGTATCAAAAACCAATTCAGAAATATCTACTAAATCTCTGGCTTAAGGCAAAGTTTATGGTTTTGCTGAGAATGCTTTTTTATTGGATATTATATTTACTTATATTTCAAATGTTGTCCCCTTTCCTGCTTTCCCCCCTCAGGAAACCCCCTATCCCATTCCCCTCCCCCTGCTTCTATGAGGGTGTTCCCCCACCCACTCCACTGCTACCTCACTGCCCTGGCATTCCCCTATACTGGGGCATCAAGCCTTCTCAGGGCCAAGGGCCTCTCCTCCTGTTGATGTCCAACAAGGCCATCCTCTGCTACATATGTGGCTGGAGCCATGGGTCCCTTCATGTGTACTCTTTGGTTGGTGGTTTAGTCCCTGGGAGCACTCGGAGGCACTTGTTGATTGATATTGTTGTTCTTCCTGTGGGGTTGCAAACTCCTTCAGCTCTTTCAGTTCTTTCTCTAATTTCTCCATTGTAGTCTGCAGAGAGGCTCTTCCAGAGCCTGACAAATACAGATGCAGATGCTCACAGCTAACCATTGGACTGAGAATGATTCTTATTAATGATTTTTCTGGCATCTTCTGTGCCTGTCAACATTGTGTCTCTTAACTAAAATAAAGGTGATCCTTGTATACATACTCATAGTTCTATCTGTCTGTCTGTCTCTGTCTCTCTCACTGTCTTGTTTCTCTGCCTTTCTCTCTAAAATGAACCTATTTTTGCATCCTTTGAGGTACACTGAAATCAAACCACCACTCTATCCTATTTTATAGTAGTGAAAACGACCTCAGGTATTAAAAAGCATTTTACCCCTGAAATCTGGCTACTTCCAGAAGTTTTACATAAAATAAAAAAGAATGAGGCACAGTCATGGGCTTTGCAGTTCTCTTGTTCTGCCTTTTCCTCAGGCTCAGAAGTTTATTTCTACCCTCGAGAACACAGAAGATTTGCAGTTATATGTAAAGGATCTTCTCAAAGTTTTGAAACATGTTCTAGGTATTTTCCATATCAGGGAATAGAACTGCTAATAGCTCTTACTTTGGGCTCTGAAATCCTTCAAAGATATGTAGGCAAACCAGGCATAAAAAAGCTTGGTTTAGTGCACAAAACGCAGGAACAATATAGATCTCTTCAAAGTTTTAAGAAATACTTAAAGTTTTATGCCCCTATCTCTTGTTCAACAGCAAAATCCTCATTTATTTACTAAATCAGTGGCTGAATACAGGGGTTACATAAGGACACACTCTGTAATCTGGAGATACTTATGGTTTTACAACTGGTATGCTACATGATGTTATTGGCATCTACTGGATGAAACATGATAATCTACATCCTAAATTGCACAAGAATTTACTCACTTAGCCATTTTGTCAGCTATTATTAGTGTGTTTTAATAATAATATCAATTCGTTATCAGGCTTACCCCATTTTACAGAATTAAAAGAAACACTTTATGTCAGAAAAATTAGAAAAAAAATAGAAATTGATCTGTATTAAAGCAACATTAAATCTCACATTAGAAATTTCCTACTTGACTCTATTTTAAAGGAAGTCTTGTTTGTGCATCTTTTACCCTCAAGCTTTGTATTTTATTTATTTACTAATGTACTAGTTGATTAATTGAAATATGGGTCTTCCTCTGTTGCCTAGGCTAGCTCGAAACTCATCATGCTGTCCATACATGCCTTGAGTTTGTGATCCTCCTGCCTCATATCAGCTAGTTTATAGACATGAGGCACCATGTCAAGCTTTCAAGCATTTTCTTTTGTAGAATATTTTCTTTTATCTAATGTACTGTCAGGAGTAAAAGTTTAGTATTTAGCAAGGGACACTATATTGTTTGTTATTGTCATTTCCCTAAAAATTATTTAATGTAATGACCAGGTTTTAAGACATTCTTGGAAAAGAAGTGAATAAAATATAGACTTCTAGAACTGCTCACACCCTGGTTAAATTTAACTGGAATAATTTATCAGTGCTTAAAAACTTGAAAAATTAATCTTACTCAATATATCTCTACCAATGTGACCAAGCCATCACATAAGTTAGCAGTACTACTTAGACACCACTCAAATATGTCGCAAAAGTAAAGCAGATCTGAAAATCATTGCCTATTCTTTATCACTATCTCAGTCTAGATCTAATAATACACAGTAACAGGAAATATCATTGAGCAGACCTTAAATTCTGTATACAGGACTGTGGAGGCCAGAAAAGTCTGTTGATGCAAACTAACATCACTTCATGATAAAAATTCTGGAGAATCTAGTCATATGGGATACATATGTTTACAAAAGAAGGGCAGTTTTTCAAGCCCACAGCCAATGTCATTCTAAATGGAGAAAAAGTCAAGACAGTTCTACTAAAATCAGGAAGTAGACCCACTCTTTCCATTCCTCTTCAATACAGTACTTGACATTTCTGAATATAATAGGATAGTATTAGGCAAGTGACACAGTAGCCTGTACCCTGTGAAAAAATCTTTACCAGCTATTCTTTTAACAGAGGATTAGTTGCTAGAACATATGCATATGACAAAACTCAAAACCTTGTCTAATTGTCATTTTGTCTATATATTATTTCTTCCAGTTTTATGTTTTTATGGGGTTTTGTGTATGTGTTGCATTTTTTGTATTTGTGCTTTTTTTTGTTTTGTTTTGTTTTTCGAGACAGGGTTTCTCTGTGTAGTCCTGGCTGTCCTGGAACTCACTCTGTAGACCAGGCTGGCCTCGAACTCAGAAATCCACCTGCCTCTGCCTCCCAAGTGCTGGGATTACAGACATGCGCCACCATCGCCCAGCTGTATTTGTGCTTTTATTCTGTTTATTTATTTATTTATTTATTTATTTATTTATTTATTTATTGGTTATTCTTGATGTTATTCTTGTTTTCTGTTCTCAGAAGAGACAGAGAAAAAGAAAGAGTATGGACTTGGATGAGTAGGAAGGTGGGGACGATCTGGAAGCACTTGGGGGAGAAAAATCATTATCAGAATAATTTGGATAAAACTAATTTATTTTTAATACAAAGACACACATATACGTGGTTAGATGGATAGATAGATTGATTGGCAGATAGATAGATAGATAGATAGATAGATAGATAGATAGATAGATAGATAGAAAATAGATAAATTAAAAATTAAAAATTAAAAATTAAAAATGGAGCATCAAACTGAACAGAGAGTCCTCAAAAGATGAAATAAATAAGGTTGAGAAAGATTTTTTAAAAAGCCTAATATCAAAACCAACAACCACAATGTACCAAACAAACAATCAAACAAATGACAACAAATGCTGGGGTGGAAATATGGAATTGGGAAACCTTGTACATTTTCCACTGCATATTATCAGCCCTTCCAATACAACCAATTATACAAGATAACAAAGCAATATCATTTCTGTGACTGATTGCCCACCCAGCTAATTGACAGGTTAGACTTGTTCTTTCTTTGACTAAGTACACTGTCAGAGAAAATGAAGTAGTAAATGCAGGAAATTAAAGACGAGAGTTTGAATCTCTAAAAAATAAAGTGAGGATGTAGAAAGCAGCTAAACCAATGAGGTAAGTGATGGTGAAAAATATTAATTTTAATCAGAAGAGAGAGGGGGAAAGAGAAACTTTGGGAAACAGAAGGAGAAAATCTCAATGTTCATTCCAGAGGCTCTGCCAATGTTGGGATGAACATTTGTCACAAGTGAATGAATTGCCCATTACTTAAGATTGATTTTCAGAAAATATGCACTGTGCATTCTAATAGATCACTGAGTTTTGTGTATGAGTTCTGACAATCACAGGTTCATTTAGCAGAAATCAGCCATCTTGATTTCTAAGGCAAGATCTCTCACCTGTCTGTGGTTTGTCAAGTAGGCTAGGCTAGCTCCCTAGTACATTTCATCATGTCCTACTTTTTTATGTGTTCTGGGATCCAACTAAGGTTTTCTACTTGTATATCAAGGACTATACAGACTAAGGTATCTCCCCAAATCATCCCAGTAATAGATTATCCTTCTGCCTCATAGAAATAGTTATTTCCCTTAAGAAAGGAGGGCACAAGGATCATACTAATTTTCCAGATATTGCCATTCACCAGGGTGAGGACCCAGCTGCTTTCCCATCCTAGGACTAATTTACTACATTAAATTGGACTACTTCTTGCAGTCACTCCTTAAATGGTGCATAAGAGTATAAGTCATTCTCTCTGCAGTTTGTTCCATTTCAGTGTCACAGAAACTTGTTCTTAGGCTTAGCTTTACCAAGAATACCTATGTACCCTGAGAGGAAACCATGCCTTGCTCCTTTCAAGCTCTCAGAAGTACATGATGATCAGAGTCCTTTGGCTATAGAGCATCACCCAAACAAAATCCTGTACTCATTCATTGATTTATTGATATCTGCCCTTGAAGATAAAGCATTCATTGGTTTGTCTTAAGAGTATATAAATCTTGATTTGAGTAGACTAGTTAATCATTTATTAACATACAAACACATATTGACACAAACATGCAAACATATTTCATATTTTTTCACAGAAGATACTCCTCTAGTTTCCAAAAACATATCCCTATCTGTTGATAAAATAAATTATGTACTGAAACTTAAATAATAGTTGTTCCTATGGCTCAACTGCTCTCTACAAGCTTATAATCTGAACAATTGGGCAGTGCCTCACTCTTAAGAGCTCTGTAACAATAAGGGGGTTTAAAAAATTGACAACTTGTCCTTTACAGATTGTAATGGACTTTTATTTTTTTAAAGGAAGTATTCTGAAATGTTATGGGTAATGAATGCAGGTGTTTATCTCTGTATGAATTTACTCCATCTAACAAGAACTCAAGGGTATCATACTTTGACATGCATCACTCATGCAGACAGAAGAAAAATATGATATAACTTTTGAAATCAAAATGGATGGTCACAAAAGAAACACATGAAAAATTATGTAACTACTAGAATACATTTCAAAGAAAAAGTACACCTGAGTTGCACCTTTAAAATCAGCTCAGGACAGCTTAAGACAGGAGGAACATGAGTTCAAGGCCTGTCAGCCAAAAGAATGAGACTTTTCCTATTTAAAGGCCAAGAGAAAGGCTTTGAATAAGTTTCTTTTATTTCTTTAACTTTAGGCCTTTCCTTTCTAAATTACACACATACACACACACACACACACACACACACACACAACTAGGATGCATTGCCTTACAAATTATATTTGTAAAGCAGTAAGAAAAAATTCACTTGAATCTTGAGGAATCTATGCTGTATATTTATCATGCTTCTGTGACTGAGAAAACAATTAAGCAGAGTATGAGGAGTTTAACAATTTATCTAAATTTATGGCTTTGCTAAAATAAGGCTTCTGAAAAGGCTTCCATCACAATGATTATGAAGATAAAAATCCAAGTAAAAGGAACAGTGAGCTAAACAAAGTTACATGGTTTAACTGTTTCTGAAAATATGGTATGCCCAAAACCTACTTCTAGAAATATGCTGATGTTTTCTGAGCTATGTTACTGAATATAATCACAGATAATTTTAAAGAGAAAGGAACTGTACTGTTAAGCACCATGTACTTTATAATTATATTTTATTTTTTATTAAATTATTTTATGTATTAACATTCCAAATGTTGTCCCCCATCCCAGTCCCCCCCCTCCCATGGTTCTTCACCTCATTACCCCTCTGCTTTGCCTGTGAGAGGATCCTCCCCAATTCACACATCTACCCACCCCTGCACTCACCCACCCCACTTTGTTTCACATAGATTTATTACTTCCCCATTTTCCAGGAAAGGCTCTGATTATATGCAAAATCCTGCTATATAAATACAGAGATTTGGGATGCTATAAAAAAAATGAACTATCTCACCCGACAACCAGGTATCTTTGATAGTTTTGAGTACAAGTTAACTTTTTAGTATGGCAACAATTTTCATATTAAATTAAATCATCTTTCTAGGTGCTTCATATGTCCATATTCTTGTCAGACTTATCAGACTCACAGTAAGTGATGTCTTGGCACTCCTCTTCTCCATATACCTTAATATATAAGCTCTGTGCATATGAAACATATACTGCCTTCTTTTTGCATCACTAGTATTCAGCATATGTCCTAACACATTGTTGAAATTCAAAGAGATGGTTAAATGAAGGAATGAAAACAATAGATCAACTGACAAATTAATGCTCAAAGTGAAAGTTATGTAGACCTTGAGCATTGAGTTTTGTTAAAAAATTATTTGGCAAATTCTTTCCAGTTCCCTGTACAATTCACATCACTACATCACAAAATTGTAATTTTTTGATTTATAAATCATCAAATGACACCACTGTTTGCCCTGTCACTCAATTCTGAATATTTGTCATCTAGATTTTCCCTTAAAGGCCAGTGTGAGAAACTTGCCAAGACATATACATTTTACATTCCCTTCTGTAGGAATTCATACTTCCATAGCATATATTGTCCATTAACCCTTTATTATACATGAAAACAAAGAATGAATAAAATGTCTTTAGCTTTCAAGTTAACATTTTGAAAATGCTATCTCCTCAACATTATGCACTGTTTTGTTCCTTATATTACCAAGGTTAGATCTGGCAGGAATTTCCAATGTTATATCAAAGAATAGATTTCCAAAAAATTGCCTAATACAATTTATATTATTCACCTATCACCCCCTTCAAAATTTTTTTCAGAGTCAGGAGAATATATAATATCCAACTCAATCCCTCATTGCAACTAAAACAAAAGGATATGCATAATTAATTGATAAATATTTGTTGACAAGCTTGCTTTGTACGCTACTTGTATTGTTCATCAAAGGGCCACTGCTTCATAGCTTCAGTAAATCAGGCTGTCAGAATATCAAAACTTCATATATGCCAACCTTTTCTTTATGATATTGCCCTTTATTTGGTTTTAATATTTATCCTGCCACTTATGTTTCCTAATGTCAGCTATTTTTTAATATTTTATTTCTTTTTCTTGGTGTTTTAGAGGGTTTTGTTTTGCTTTTGTATCAGAAGTGCTGTATTTTTATGAAAAACTGCTGATTTCTGTTCTCCCATAGAATGTATTGATAGTTCTGCTTTCATATTGCAGAAATTTAATACTTGTCCCTATTGTAAATTTTCTGAATTTCAGTACATGAAAGTCTACTCAGGAGATGAGGATGAGGTTTATTTACATCAGCTTAATAATTTCAGAATTATTGATTGAGCACTTACCTTGCCGTTTAGGGATGCTCTGATGATTAAATAAACACACAACTTAAATAGCACATAGTAGCCACTAACTACCTGGTGGCTTTTAAGCTTCATCATCATCACTGTCATCTTTACAAATATCCAGAAATCAGAAACAAGTGGTTAAGGATATTCCTCAGTGGTGAATTTGTATAGCACATATACAAATAAGGATTGTATTCTTAGCCTCTTGGTGAGAAAGATAAAGGAAGAAAGATGTATAGAAAATTACATGTACATTATATATGTGTATATATATATATGTATTTGAATTTTATATATATAAATACATAATAACATACATATATAATAACATATGCATATATACATAAAGAGAGGAGAGGAGGTTGAAAAGAAGCAGAGGAAAGGTAGAAAACAAGATTTCTGTTTAGAGAAGCACCTGTTTAAATGGACAGTTATGGCTCTATTGTCACTGTGAGCAACATCCAGATAGTATGGTTATATTTAAAAATGCAAAGTATTTGTATATATTTAACTTAAATATTATCAACTTAGACGAATCTATATTTTAGTACTAGGAACAATTATTGAGCTATAAGAAGTTATATATGATAATTTTACCATTGAAAGTAGTATCAAAAGCTATTTATTGTTACTCACCAAGTCTCCATTAAAGCTCCAGAAATTATAAATTTATCCACATCCTTCCTGGCTTTATATTAACAACTGTCCTACTAAGATATTCATAGAATTATTCAAGTTTATTCACTTCCATTTGTTTCTATATATTTTACAAATTGTGGCACTAGAAATGTATCATTGCAATTGCAATCCATGCTGGCATATGGTTGTCACTACTTTGTCACTATAAACATTACTACTCTTCAGGTGGTTAAAAAACATAGAATACATAAAAATGCCACATAGAAACCTACTATATTGTTAAATTAAAAATATATTTCAAAAATGAATAAAAAAAGGAAAGAAAAGGAAAGAAAAGAAAAGAAAAGAAAAGAAAAGAAAAGAAAAGAAAAGAAAAGAAAGCCTGCTTAGAAAGGGGTTCCTCCCCCATGGGTACATAACATTGCCTCTTAGAAGTCATAGGCTTCTAAACAATAACTTTAGAACCAAGTTCAGGACACCTACCCCTGAGTCATTGAACAGATTGGTCTCAGGGTTCTCTAGAAGAAAACAGTCCATTATAGTTGCCTTTGTTTTTTCCACTGAAACTAATTAGTAAGACTCTATTTAGCTGAAGACATTGTGGACTTGGGTTACAGGACATACGGAAGTAAAATAGAACTGAGCCCGAAACTCCTTCCCTGCTATGTAGGGTTCATAGCACTGGAAGGTGCTATGTAGCCACTGTAGGATTAAACTCGGCAGCAGTCTCACCAACCTGTAGCTCATGTGAGCTACAACATTAAAAGAACTGGTGAGATATAACCACTGGTTCAATAGTGAAACAAAAATTTTGAGGATCGCCAGCTATTTTGCAATCATTTTTGAAGCCCATTCCATAGGAGGGAATATGCACATTATACTACGGGTCTGGTCAAAAGCCTGTGGCTGTGGAAGACATAAGCCTAAGTGGGTAACATACAACTGTTGCTTCCTTAAATGGACATGTCAAACTGTCTTCTAAATGTTTATGGTTATATCCATAGGATAACATGGCTCAGTGCCCAGGGCATAGAAGCTCATTTACAAATAGAGTTCTCATCCTTTATCTAGATCACTTTCCACCTTGAAGAGGTGTGGACAGAACAGTACTGGCTTCCTGCATAATATTGGACCTTCAACATATCATCATGGACAGAGGCAATGCATCTGAGACCTCACACTTTCCTGGGGAGAGAATAACTGTTCCTAGAGAAGTAGGAGTCATTTACTCTCACAGGAAACTAGAGAAAAGAAGCTCCAAGGGAAAAGATGGATATATATGAAGGTAACAGGTGCAGATATACTCAGAAAAGATTATAAATATGAATAAAAATAGAAAGTAATAAAGCAACATACCACAATGAGACCTATTACTCTTTACAATAACTTTAAAAATTATTAAAAATAAAATATAGTATAAAACCAAATAATCTTATTTTGTCATAATCCCTAAGGACTATGGCTTTTTCTGTTGCATGTGTGCTTATAGAGAAAGGAGGTCAGACAGACAGACAAACAGACAGAGAGAGAGATTGGGTGTGCATCTGAATGTGCACAGTGGAAACGGAGTGGAAGCAGGGAGCAAAAGAGAGAATTATGGGGAGAGGAAAAAGAAGAGGGGGACAGAAAGAGAGAGAGCTGGTGATGGTATGCAAGATTCTGCAAATTAATGAGCTCTTTTCAGCCATGATTTTATACTTTATTTTGAGACATCTTGCTAAGTTGTCTAACTTTGCTGTGACCTCATATTGATGCCTATCTCAACCAAGCTATGAATTTATGGTTTTCCTGCCTCAGTTTCCCAAGTAGTTTGAATCACAAGATTTCACCAACAGGTAAAATAAACATTCACTTTCACTTATATTTTGAGGATATATAATAAACAAAATAATTGAAACAATCTAAAAATATCTGAAGAAGACATGTGCACACTACAAAGATTTACTTCTGAATATTATTTCAGGATTGTGTAAGAGTGACTAAATAATCACATACTTATCTCACACTTGTCTAAGCAAAATACTTAAGCAAAATTAGAGAATTAAAATTATAACGTAATTTCTTACCCAGAAAATTTTCAAGTTACTCCTTATAGATATCTGGAAAAGAAATAGCAATAGGAAAATTTAGGTCAGGAACGTGTAAGGATGAAAAGGCTATGGCAGTTGAGGAACTAAGAAAGAATGGGGAGATTTACAATGGAGTAAGAGAAAGGGGAGTAGATTACCAAGTGAGTACATTTCCTCTCCGCATTCACTGCTTCATCAGTCCCTACTTCTATCTGTATTCAATATATTTACTGAATCACCAAATACTAAATTCCCAGTTTATATGCAGGATGACATAAGTGTTAAAGTGATAAGACCTCCTTAAAAATAAAATCAATGATAAACAATAGTATATTATGAAGAATGTAGAAAACTCATAAGATTTATGATACATCTCAGAAGGTAAATATCAGTAATTAATATAAGTTGTAAGAATTGATAGTGCATTTTGATATATGACAATTAAGCTTAACCTTAAAGGATTGGATTTATATTTGAGATATTGAAGGTATGTAGGGACTATTTCTAAGTGGAGTGTCATTAAATCATCGGTAGAGAAATATATGAAGAAGAGACTATACTCGTGAAAGACAATGATTAAAATAAGTAATGGTGGCTGGAAAAAAATCTTGGTGATTAAGAGTACTTGTTTGACTTGCAGACAATACATATTCAGGTCTCAGTAGCTATATGTTGTCTCAATACCATCCATTACTACAGTTTGGGAGGTTCTGATGACATCTCCTGATCTCTTCGGGTACTAGGGGCACACGTATACTTGTACATATATACATGCAGACAAAATACTCGTACACATGAAATAAATAAATAAATCCAAAACTTTAGAAAACTTATAATAGAGCTTGACATGTTTGTTCTCTTAATTTCAGTACATGGAAGACTGAGACTACCATTTAAATGAGACCTATCTCACATGAAATTAAGGCTGTTAAATCACTTTGGGGAAATTGCAGGAGTTATCAAACACTAAAATCTTTTGCTTTTATTGAAAAGTGGAGGGTAATTTTAGTCACTGCTTATTGGAGAGCATTTGGCTTGACAAAAACAGATTAAAAGAAAAGCTATCTGTTTGTTTTCTATAGCTAAATAGCAAATTAATGAAAAATTACTAGCTTAAAGCAACACACATGTATTACCTCACAGCTTCTCTCAGCCAGGAATCCAAAGATGGCTTGGCTGAGTTCTGTGATCAAAGTTTCACTAAGGTAGAGATTGGTGTGTGTTGTAGTGTCAAGGTCCTTTCAAATTTATTCATATCAGGGTGGAATTTAATGGGTTCAGGAATAAGATCTGCCTTTCCTGTCTGTCTGTCAAACAATACCACTCTCAGATCCTAAAAGATAGTATCTTTACCTCTAGTATTAAATGTATAGTATAAATTTTATTTGTGTTCATTTCACTGGTTGATTCTCTGATTTCTTTCTTTTATGACCTGCAGATAGAGATTTATATTTTTATCTAGTTATGACAAATCACACAGAGGTTTCCCTTATCTCAGTTACCTGACTTGATATTTTATTTTTTTGTAAATGCACTTATCATTAATATGTGAGGTTCATGAATAAAGTTAAATAGTTACTACAATGGGAAATTCACAAATTCAACATCTAGTAGATTGCCCCTTCCCCTTGTCATTTATAGGAAATGGAGTTAAAATACTTAGTAAGAATGATACACAACTTTAATTATATCTAAAAATATTACCATAAATCTACCTAAGTTCATGTATACCCCAAAGGCCAGATTGGAGGCAATTGAGACTTCTGCCTACTGTAGTACTTAGGGCATTCATTTACATACATTCTATTTTGCTTGATTAAATTAATCAATGCAGGTTATACACACATGTCCATGCACACTAAAAATATTCATTATATTGAATGTGTTTCTGAAAGATAGTTCCAACAATAATAAGATGTATGTCATTATTTAAATTGTAGTTTCTATCAGGTTTAAATTGGCTATAAACTATATTTTTAACATCTAGAATGAAGTTCTTCATAATTTCTAACCTTTTCAAATTAATCACACTGTGTTAAGCAACATCTCTTTGGATGACTGAAAACACAATATACATAATACAGTCTAGAAGATTTGTTTTGTGTTGAGAATCAAATACTGTATAATATAAAGCCAGCTAAATCATATGAGTTCATTCTTGGGCTTGTCAGACTTGAAAAAAATGTGATTGCTGTCAATAATACATATAGATAAATATCATAAAATGGATGATTTCTTAAAAACAATAACTATAGACACTTAAAAATTTGTTCCCTCTGAAGCAATGCATAATCATTTTTCAGTCTATATATTTATGGCATCAGTTGTATGCATTTTTATGTTCTAAATGATGTACATTTCTTATAAATCAGCTGTTCTGTAATATTTATCTTGAATGATGAACTACATCAGAAAGCATATGTAAAGAGGTATGCAAGATGTCTATGCATATAAGAAAAGAAAATGAGTGGCAGATATGTCCCTCTGGAAGTACATGCACTCTTGTTTGAAGAAATTTTCTAGTCACCGTGAATAGTTGATTTAAAGCATGTGATTCATTTGGAATATTGACTATATATGTAATTACCAGCCAAAATTCACTTACCTTGTGAGCATCAAAAATAGTCACAATCGTTACACTTTGTTTATTTCTTTGCTATAGAAATTTGAATGTTGGTGTCATCTCCTTTCCTAGAATACTGAGGACAGATCATGAACTCAATCTCTATTTATGCTGACCTGAACTTTATGTTTCACATTAATTTTCTGAAGTCTTTTTTTTTTTATTTCAATGAGTTTGGTGATCAGCAAGAGAGCCCTGGGGCATCTGCCCCCTCTAACCTGCCCATGGTTTAATACATCAGTAACTGCATGAACTCAGGCAAATTAATCGGTGACAAGAATGGCCTGAGGACATAATGGTCTTCTTTTTCCCTGAGATTTGAAGATCTAAGAAACATCATGGTCCTGAGTAAGTGATTTTGATCAGAGGTGCATCAGTTGGCCATAAAATCCTGCCTGAGAGAAGGCGCCCACTTGTCTGAGATCACTCATCTTCTCCATAACTTGCCCCTAGGTCAGCCTTCAGGCAAGAAGGGCCTTTAGAGACTGAATCTCCACCATTATCTGATCAACTACCTTAAAATAAATGTATTATTCTACCACCACCACACACACACACACAAATTGCTACAATATCCTCAGTCAAGTAAACTGGCATCAGTAACAAAAATGGACAATTACATAAGTGGCAGTAAATTACATATGTTTACATGTGAACACTACTTACAGACCATCAAATAAATTTCAATATCAGTTTGAAAATGGTGGGTAATTATGCTGATATATATCCTCACCTTGATAATCAAACACTAAAAATATGAAATGATTGTTTAACCCAATACACCATTCTAATGTTAAATAGAAAACAGTATTTGTTCAGCTTCATTTTTAAAAAAATGCCTATAAATGTTTATCTGAACACTGATACTGCATTCAGTGGTAAAAAGATGTTGTCTTATATTCATGTAACTTTTTTTCATTTTAAATTAATGGAAACATATACTTGTATATAAATATCACACACACACACACAAACACACACAAATAAATAAAACCCACTGAATTTGGGTTGAAAACTAATTCTCTAGGTTTAAGTTATTGAGAGAATTCATTACATAGAAACAAATATGTATTTGGATAAATTTCATAACTTTAGCCTTATATGAATATCTGTCTTATCTATTTGTCAGAAGGCAAGACTGAAATAACCGTGTATATGAAAATTACCTATAAGCATTTGCAAGCTTCAAAGATATATCCTTGCTAAGAGACATATATAAAATCTGTTTTTCATAATTAAAAAAGGCAATTGGCTATGATTCAATGGTTAATGGAAATGAATATGCTGTATTTAGCTACCCTTGAATTGAGGAATAAGCCAACTGGGAACCACAGGCATACAAATTACATTGAAAAAAAAAGGTTAAAGGAATGTGTTTGACATAGTAATCATCATATACTTGAAGTTATAAAAGATATATTACTAAATAGAAATACATCTTAATTTTTGCTCTGATTTTAAGGCTATGTTAAAACAATGATTTTTCTCATTCCCTTCATTTATTTACATGAATAAAATATTTAAAGTCATACTTAAGAATAGGTGCTGCCTCAGGAATGGGAGTAATGATGATTGGTCCTGCAGGTCACTTCACTTGTTTGATAAAATTTTCTAAAAATATTCACTTCTTAGAGTGCTTAAAAAATTCTACACACAATCCTACCTCTTGAATATTTCAATATTAAAGTGGCATAACAAACTACTGATTAGGGAGTGAGAAAAATGATAATGTTTGGTAAGTAGGGAAGTGAGGAAAATCTGGGAGGAATTGAGGGATGGAAAATCACTGCCAAAATATATTAAATGATGTTCATAGCAGCCTTATTTATAATAGCCAGAAGCTGGAAAGAACCCAGGTGTCCGTCAGCGGAGGAATGGATACAAAAAATGTGGTATATATACATGATGGAGTACTATTCAGCCATTAGAAACAATGAATTCATGAAATTCTTAGGCAAATGGATTGAGCTGGCGAACATCATACTAAGTGAGGTAACCCAGTCTCAAAAGATCAATCATGGTATGCACTCACTGATAAGTGGATATTAGCCTAGAAACTTGGAATACCAAGACATAATCCGCATATCAAATGGTGTCCAAGAAGAATGGAGGAGTGGTCCCTGGTTCTGGAAAGGCTCAGTGCAGCAGTGTAGGGAAATACCAGAACAGGGAAGTGGGAAGGGGTGGATGGGGGAAGAGGAGGAGGGAAGAGGGCTTATGGGACTTTTGGGGAGTGGGGAGCCAGGAAAGGGGAAATCATTTGAAATATTAACAAAAATATATATGAATAAAAAAAGAAAAAACAAAAATCTAGAAGTATATACTGAATAATAAAAAGCATAAAACCATTGATAATATTTGTAAGTTAATGAAATTTTATCTTATATATTTTTATGTATGGTGTAGATTTATCCATTGAGTTTTTGAAATTTTTAGACATATTTTAAGGAAAACCAAATTTTATGTTTCATAAACTGCTGATTTGTTAGATATTTAATTCAATCTCCATTGCTCTTTCTACATTTTGCAAGTGTGTTTGTTATAAACCACAAAACTAACACTGAAACATTGCAGGGCCTTTTCACAAAATTCCAATGAGAGTCTTAATCCTGTCCTGATTTAATTATACATTATGACACTCTGTGATTATATATTGTAATAGAAACATTTCAGGTGTATGCTTAATGATCTCTCTAAAACGTAAAATAAATAAATAAATAAATAAATAAAATAAAAACTATGTTAAATATTAGTACCCTTTTACTTAATATCATTCCATATTTGACCTAATCTTATTCTGTGGTTTTAGAATACTGTAAACTATATATTGTCCTGAATGTGCTGTATGAGAAAAAAAATAGCCACAGAATGGTTCTCAAGTTGGAGCAGTCATTGGTTGTCGATTTTGTCAGTCTCTGTTTCAACTATATCCATGCACATCTTAGAGGTAACACAAATTTTTTGTTGAAAATTATGAGACTAGATTGATGCCCTCCTCTTTCTACTGGAAGTCCTGCCAAGATACAGGAGCTAGTTACCTTATTCTCAATATCCCTCTTGAGAGCCATCATGTGTGATATGGCCATCCCAACACTATTAATGATACTCTGCTATGCTTGCATACAGTAACCTAGCATAACTTTTTCTGAGATGCTTCATCTATCAGTGAATGGAGGCATCTGCCAAAGACCCATAGCCAAATATCGGACAGAGTCTGGGCAGTCTTATAGAAGAGTTGGGGATGGAAGTGAGCAAGTTGGAGGGGTCAAGGACACCACAAGAAGACTCACGGAGTCAACTAATTTGAGGACATGGGGGCTCATGGAGCCTAGGCTGCGAACCCAAGGAGCATATAAGAGCTAGACCTAGACCCTGCACATTTGTAGCAGATGCACAACTTGGTCTTCATTTGGGACCCCTAAGGAGTGGAGCGAGGGGGTGGGGGGCTCTCTGACTTGTTCCTTACCATTAGATCCTCTTCCCCCTACCTGAACTGTCTGACTGGGCCTCAAGGAGAGAGGATATGCCTAGTCTTGATGTGCCTAGATGTCCCAGGGAGGGGTGGTACCCAAGGGGGGAAGAGGAGGGGACAATGGGGGAGGTTTATAAGGGTAGAACTGGGAAGAGAGGAGGGAGAGGTCTGTGAGTGGGATGTAAAATGAATTTTTAAAAAAGAAAAGCATAGATTTAGGTCTTTATAGTTTCAGAATTTACTCAGTAAAAATCAGCTCACAAAGTATAGTAGTTCAATGACAACACTTTCCTTAATAACTCTGATTGAGACAAACAAAACTTATTTTATTTAAATTTTACTTATCCATATTAACTCTTTAAACACACACTAACACATGCCATAGAGGCCATGGCGGAGTTCAAGATGTTTTGGGATGCTGAAAGCAGAGAAGTTGATAGAAATGGAAATATGAGAGGTGAGATAAGCTAATAGCTTGTATTCTATTGAGAGGAATTCTCTTCCTGTTGGTCCTCAATTTGCCTAGTGGATAGCCAGAGGATACGTCAGTGTGGGCCATTATCATTGTAACACAAAGGATGCACATCTATATGGGGCTCAGGTGAGAGAATTATATCTTCCTTGATTCTCTGTGTCAAAATAGCTTTTCTGGAGTAATTTTATTTCACATATGTTGCTCAAAATTTCAGTTCATCTTAATAAATTTATATAGTGGCATTCTCTTAATTCCCAGGAATTATTCATTTATTACTCTGAGCTCTGATGATGGTGCCAGATAGTATCACCCATATGTCTACTCAGGTTTGAGTCATCTTCCACCCACAAAATGGAATCAGAAGTTCCTTGCAATATAGTAGCTGCCAGGGCAAAGCCCAGTCTGAAATAGCACTGTTTTTTGTTTTGTTTTCTTTATAGTTTTGTTTATAGTAACTTAAGGCAGATTGATCTAAATTCATACCATCTAATTGCTATTTGCTTTTCTCTATTTATCCTGACCTTTGCCAAAAACATTTGTCTGATTTGCATCAGAAAAATCTCAACAGTACCACAGACATTATCTGGTATCATCCTAACTTCAAATCTTATGCTAAAACATATTTAGAATGAAGACAGTCTCGAGCATATTTATACATTTCACATTTTCTTTGGTGGTCTTTCAGTTTTCTAAGCTATAAAATATGAAATTTGACTTTTACAAGAAAAATAAGCCATGAAATATGGCAGCAATATTTTTCAAAGATCTCAGTGCTACTTCAAATGGAAGCAAAGTTCTTCATTGCTAGAAATATTTTAACAGTATATAAATAATATCATTTGCATAACAGAAAAACTTGTTATGCTATGTAAGATTAATGTACATAAATGAAAACCATCATAAATATTATACAAATTATAAATATATACCTTTATGTACACATGTGTAAATATACTCCCCTATTATATACCCAGTTTCCCTGAGAACTTCCTACCTATAAATATTGATACTGAGAGTATAGCCATTCTATACATCAAAATATAGGTGAAAAGTTTAATGCTGCATAGGTAACTAAACCAAAATGAAGACTTTGTGCAAATATAACTTGGAAGGTAAAGAAAAAACTTAGCTTCTTTTGAGGAATGCCCTATAAAATTCAAGAAGTACAAAGAGGCATTTGCTCAACCATGTGGTGAAAGAACAAAGCCTATAAGCAAGGGAAAGGGAGAGATATAAGTTAAAAAAATCCTCACGGGATTTGTGTCTGTTACTCACTTAAGCCCAGTTGGATTCCTGTTTTTGATTCTCATGAAATTCCTCACTTTCCTTGTATTTCCCTATCTTCTTACTACTATTTTACTTGTTTGCCTTTTGCTTGCAAGCCAATGATTACATAAAAATACACAATTCGTCCCCAGAGCATTATTTATTATAAATGAAAATAGATAATGTATTTATAAAAATAAGGTTAATATTGGTTTGTAAGCTGATATGAGACATGGTGGGCTAATGGATGTCAAAGGGTAGAATACTTGGCTGTACACCTAAGTCTAGGACTATCAATTACAAAATGACTTGGACTTAGCATTGTGTGAGCTTAGATAATACGATGAAACTTGTTTGTGGAGGCAATTTTTTTAATTCAAAATCAACTTATGAATTAGAAGCACAAATATCAAAACAAAAAAAATTAAGAAGTGCTATCTAGAGAATAGACTGAGTTCTTGAAGGCTAAGGGAAGGAAATCAGAACATGTGTGGTTAAGGTATGTGGTCATTAGGTCAAAACAAGTAGATCCACTACAAGGAGCAGAATCTTTAGTGCCAGTATAGGGATAGTAGAAAAACTTTAGGAATGAAACAGAAAAGGGATGATGAACCAGGAATCTAAAGACAGCAATACTCAAACCAGAAGAAGTAGATTGATTTCCATTGAAAAAGACAAAGAAAATGATTGAAGAGCATCATTAGGTTAATAAAGGTCTCTCCTCCCACAACGCTAGCTGTGTCTGTTTTACAGTCATAATTCTTCATTAACCTGGAATGGTCTGCATTGCAGAGAGAAAATTAGATATGACCTTTATTTTTCTTTACCATTTAGGCTTTACAGACTGTCCAGAACACATTTGGATAAAAACATTGAACAGAAGAATAAATGTAACCCTTAAATATCTGTCTGTATAAAGAAAAGCTAAAGAATCATCCATTCATCATGGATTATACAGGACCCACACAGCAGTAAAGTGAATCAGGTACTTTTGAAAGTTTTCAAGAGAGAGGCCGCTAAGAAATTCATTTGCTCTCCAGTCATTCTCTTTAGGCATGAATACTTCTGAAATATCTGTGAGAGGGAGACTCAGAGGGGAAAACATCAATAATGGGAAATAAACTAAGTGTGTTTTGGATTTCCAAACACTTTTCAAATGTATGTGCTTTAGTAAACATGAACAAATATCACTGCCTCCTGAAAGTACAGGTAGCTTAAGTTTATTCATATTCAATAGATTTAAAATTGAAGAGACTGAATTTCCTTTCATTTCTAAAACAAGTCAAGAACCAAATGTTCTGCAATTGTTTTATAGGTAACTGATTAGGATGAGGTTTCTCTTCTCTATAGCAGTTTTTAAACGAGAACAAAGCAAAGATAACAATCTACAGTAACAACAAGGTTTGAAACAAAACCAAAATGGTTGTATGAACACATATAGAAACATCCTGGATATGCAAGAATGAAGGATCTGTGTTTACTAATTTTCTATACTAGCATACTTATTTAAATGAAAATTAGGGTTTCTAGTAGTGACAACACATGTTTGACTACAGGATTTTAAGAATACATACAAAAAGGCAAGGCTAAGTAGCTTATTGGTTAAAACTGTTGATTCAAAAATCAAATTCCAATTGTGTGTCTGTTTCACCTCTATAAGGTGAAAAATGCCAGATGAAGAACAACTGAAAATCAGTCCAAGGTGGGAAAAGATCCATTATGAAAATAGAAAGGGAGTCTATATGATAACAAGGGAGAGTTCAGGGATTAGTTAATAAAAATTAAACATTAGTCACCCTAACTAGAAGGGTGACTTTAAGAATACCCAAATGAAATGAACACCAGAAAGACAACTGTCTCCCATACTCACCCCACTCCTCCCTCCTTCCTTCTCACCTTTTCTAATATTTCTCCTTCCAAACACAAAGTAAGCAACAAAGATTGTTAGCCCAAAGGAAAAAAAACAATATTTTTTTCTTTTTAGTAATACTGCAGATAATTTAACCAAGGCAACATCTCAGTGGGAAAGGAATTGTCTTGCAAGCATAAGAACCTAAATACAGATCTCTGACACTTATATAGAGGGATAGCAGTGGCTAAATACTAGTGCAATCACACATATGGGGAAGCAAAGACAGGAGTATCTCTGGGCCTCTGTGGCCAGATAGTTTAGCCATTCTGTGAGTTCCAGTTTTAGGGATAGTGTCCATCTAAACAAATATAGTGTGGACAAATGATTGGAGGAAATTCAAAATGTCAACCTCCAACCTGTTGCCTTCATACTTTCATGCAAAATAATACACACTTGAATGTACATATATATCACACATGAGCAGTTATTTTATAAGCATTTGTATGTATAGGGGGTATGCTCTCAAATTTGCACAGGTGGAAGTCAGAGAACAGTTTTCAGAGTTTGTTTTCTCCATCTACCATGGAAATTCCAACAACTAAATTGAGGTACTCAGATTCTGTAGCATTGTTTTTGAACTTGAAGCCATTTTGCTGATATCACAACTTAAAACACAAACCAATAAATGAGGAATAATATGAAGGACAGGGCATACTACCAAGACCAACTCACTCATATGTACAGCATCCTCTTATGGAATAATCTTTTCTAGTGGTAGTGAGTGAAAGTCTGTAAGGACAAGCTTCAAGGCATTCTGGAACACAAAGATCAAGTATAAAGATAATAATCATTCAATGTAGGAAAGTAAACTGCAGGAATGCTTGTAATAATAGGAAAAGAAACATGTAAACTAAATCTGGGTGATAGGAAAACATGTCTAGGTATACATATTAAAAAGGAATATTTGAAAAATATAAATGTAGTTATAATTTGTTAAGACAGGAGAAAAGCAAACTTCTAAGAAAAATGGAAAACTAAGTAAAGACTTTGAAGGGAAATATTAAAACAAGTATTAAGTACAGAAGTAAAGATTAAATGCTTAACATGCTATTAAATGAAGGAAGTTATTCCAGCACACAGATTTTGTTGGTTTGTGAAATTTTTATAGTTTTGCATCTATTTTGTACTTTTCTCACCATACTGATAATTCTGAGTAATATAGATATATTGATTATAGCTACCATAGCCCAGTCCTCCTCCCTCTCCCTCTCTCTCTTACTCCCTCCATCTCTCTTTCTCACTCTCTTGCTCAAACTGAAAAATCTGTGAATAGCTGACGTCCAGGGTTAGTATTCTCAGGACTACTGTGTCTTCACACTTGTACAGGTGAATCATAAAGATAAGAAGATTTAAATAAAATCCCTAAATGTACAGAAATTAGTATAGATATTGACCTTAATGTTAAGCTTATGAACACTGCAATATATGTATAAGCCCTACATGTACCAATAAAATCTGGGAGTGAATACTTTAGAATATATGTATATATATATTCAAATGATCTTTACAGTAAGATTATTAAAATGTCTTCAGATTTGTTTCATGTTTTCAACTAACAAAAAAAGTAAGTTATTTTATCTTAAAAAGTAATTGTGGCATACAGCAACACATACTTTAAAAACAATTATATTAAATAAAAGATACTCAGTATAAAATTTATGTGTTAAAAGATACCAGTTGTATGACATTTCAGAAAGGTCAAACTCATAAAAATTCAGACTAAATATAGACCAATTGCTGGCTGCCAAGAACTTGGTGTAGGAAGAAAGGATTAACTACAAAGGGACATGAAGGAACTTTTTGATATGCTGAAAATGTTCTAAAAGTGTACTGTACATGTCTCACAGCTCATAAAATTTAATATTCCAAGTGGGTGAAATTTACTGGATATAAATTATGACTCAGTGAAATCACTTCAAACTGAACTTGTTTTGCCATGTTTTAGTTGTTCCAATTTACCGTGGACATCAACATAGATCCAATGGTTTTTCTTATTTAATTGTTTCTTCAAGTCTATTGAGCTGTTTTAGAACTTTTCAAGAACCAACCAAACATAGAGACAACAGAATAAACATTGGCTTAGAGAAAAGGCATCGTGCCATGTCAATGTCTTTAAATTTATAAGCTAACTTTAGTTTCTTTCTCATGATTGTTTTTGCTACTGCCTAGCTTGTGTCATCTGAACACATAAATAGTTCCATTTTCTTCTCTTGTTTGGGATGTGACAAGTTTTCTTTTTTATTTATATTTTCACTTTTTAAAATTGGAAATATGTTTTTTTCCCACATAATATATCCTGTTTCTACTTCCTCTACTCCTCCCAGCTCCTCTTTGCCTCTCTTCCGTTCTTGTCTCTCATTACAAAACAAACAAACTTCTAAGGGATAATAATAAAATATAGCAAAATATAGTATAATAGTAGAAAACATGCCCTTAAACTTTGTTATCTTTCTAGTACCTAGTCTTTGCATCTTTAAGGGACATCAAAAGAGTGAGAATGAAGTTATGTTAGAATGCTGCAAGAGAAATGGAGAATGTACTTGGAGTGAGAGAAGAGAGTGGAGTCACGTATGTTCTTGGAGGTTATGACCATAAGTTTGGCATGGATTGCCATTGGTACAGTTTTGAACAGAAGAGGGACAGGATCTAATTTCCAGGTTATCAGACTAATTTTGTTTACTGTACTGGGTAGAGAATGTGGAGATAAGAATCTGACCAATGAGAAGGAACTATCTTTTTTTGTTTCATCCTTTTTATGATTTACCTATTTTTTACTTTTTTGTGTATGGGTAATTTGTCTGCATCAATTTTGTTTTTTTATGCCTGCATCACATGCATACTGGAACTCTAGTTAGAGATAGTTCTTAGCTTCCATGTGGGTGCTAGAAACTAAGCCTAGGTCTATTTCAAGAACAGCAAGTATTCTTAACTGCTGAGTCATTTCTATAACCCCTGCTTTATTTTAAAATGAAAGCAATCTTTCATATGTATGTATTTCATGTGACTGCTAGCCACATTGCATGTCCTAAGCTCCTCTGTAAAAGGTTGTAGTGTTAAATTAATATATATCATTCAAAACTATGTTAAGATTTCTTCCAGTAGCTTCATTAGTGGTCAGCATTCTATATATCTGAACAAAAAGCAAACAACAAAGATTGATATAAGAAGCTTACCCTACATTTGTAATAGTGCCAAATTAGGGATACTTTACTGAAGGGAGATGAAAACTTGTGTCTACCAACTTCTGTAGTTCTTGTCACCACTATAACTGCAACAAATATATCCAATGCCTTGTTCTTCTTGCAGGGCATTTTGTATTAGTTGTGTGACAACTTGTAAGTTATTTTGTTTCTCAACATCTGGAGAAGAAGGGGATACTGTTCAATATGACTCTGGAAAGTATGCAAAGGATAATAGCTTATAAAGAAGTCCACAGAAAATTGAATTGTTTTTAATATATAGTTTCACAATATACATCAACAATATATAGTTACACATGAGTGATAAGTGTTCACATGTTTCTCATGAGACTATTTATTTACTTATCTTTAATCTTCTTTTACAATACAGTCCTTATCCACCTCCCACTTTGCCCTCTGACTCTTCATCATCCCACACCTCCTCCTCACCCCATCTCTAAGCAGATGTCCTCACCTCTACCCTCACACCAAACTCACCAGTCCTCCCCACTCCCTGGGGCCTCAAGTCTTCCGAGGATTAGGTGCATCTTCTCTCACTGAGGCCAAACCAGGCAGTCCTCTGCTGTATATGTGTTGGGGAGCTCAGATCAGTGGTGTACGCTGACTGGTTGGTAGCCCAATGTCTGAGAGATCCTGGGGATTCAGGTTAGTTGAGACTGCTGGTCTTCCCATAGGATCACCCTCCTCAGCTTCTTCCAGCTTTTCCTTAATTCAACTACAGGGATGCCAGCTTCCATCCATTGGTTGGGTATAAATAAATATTAGCATCTGACTCTTTCTGCTGCTTGTTGGGCCTTTCAGAGAGCAGTCATGATAGGCTCCTGTTTGTAAGCATACTACAGCATCAGTAATAGTGTCAGGACTTGGGGCCTCCCCTTGAGTTGGATCTCAATTTGTACCTGTCACTGAACCTCCTTTCCCTCATTTTTTTCTCCAGTTTTGTGCCTGCAGTTCTTTCAGAGAGGAACAATTCTGGGTCAGAATTTTTGACTGTGGGATGGCAACCCCATCTCTTCACTTGATGTCCTGTCTTCCTGCTGGAGGTGGACTCTACAAGTTCCCTCTCCCCACTGTAGTCCATTTTATCTAAGGTCCCCCTGACCCCATGAGTCTTGAGAGTCTTTCACCTCCCAGGTCTCTGATAGATTCTAGAGGGTCCCCCACCTTCTCCCTCTGTCCCTTTGAATCCAATAACAATGCAGATACAGTGGTCATTGTTTCCTCTTTCCACACATAGATCTCCAGTAATACATGGCTGACCGTCACATTCATCAAAGTTGAGTTCACAGTGTTCTTCACAGACTCTGGGTCCATAGTCACAGAGGTAAGGCACAAGAGCATCCTGACATGTGACGGGCACCATGTAGACATGGCTAGCATATATATTTATCAATTTCCAACTCACAATTCACACCACAATACATTTGAGCACAGACATATTTATTTGTCTTAATGATAATTTTCATGTTTAGTAATTTAGGTCAAAAGTATCTATGGATCTTGTTTTTTTTTTAATCATTTAACTGAATTTACATGCTTGACTGAGTATATAATTGAGGAGTTTAACAAATCAAGAACCTTTACAAAAAGTCTCACATTGAATGCATCCATTTGTATTTCCCTATACACAATTCACTGAACTTCATGGGAAAATGTCAAGGATAAATATTCTTCAAATGTTTCCATTAAATAGATAAACATAGTAACCATGTAGTCTTTGATTTTACCTATATTACTGAATTTGTCTGTTAAAATAAACTAATATTAAAACTTTGGTGACAAATCTGAAATTTCTTCATGCTATTCATCTACTATTAATGTAGGAAGAAAGCAGATGTGTTATACCTCTATAAAGGCTACCAAAGTCATGTTTCAACTTTCAGATGAGTCTTTAACATATGTGGTGAAGATTTTAAATGATATGGAATACTTTTTATTCTTCAAATCTCAAACTGATATGTACCTAAAACACTTTCAGGAGTAAAATATAAGGATTCAAAAGGCAAGAGTTCCATTTGCAGAACTATAAAATGAAGCTTCAAATCCTCAAAATTTTTTCTGGCTCTATAAGAGCATTTCATAAGGTCAGATAAGATGTAGGACACATGGGCAATACTACTAGAACTGGCAGTTTCAACAGAGAAAGGCACACAGTTCCCAGATGCAAAATCATTCTCAATTTAAGAGAATGAAAATTAGGCCACCTGACAGTGAATCATTGTTCACTGGAGACAAACAATCACCTACAAAATATTTTTTCTGGAAATATACACCACATGTTGGCATTTAAAACACTTTAATGTTTCAGTGCCTGAAATTCTCATTTGTTCACAGGCAAATTCATTTCAAGGGTTTTCAACAATTATTCCCTGTCTCTCCAAGAGTCTTGCTAGAGAATAAAGTCTTTATGGAGGGTTGCAAAATGATAGATCTCTTCAAATGACAAGTATTACTTGAGGTATGACAGAGTAGAATTTAAAAAAGTTTGTATTTTTAAGGCAATTTAACACTGACTTCTGTAACTGTTCCTATGAGCAGTGTCTAGAACACTGTCATTTTCACTAAACCTGTGGAATCTGAGTAGACTAAAGGAAACAGCTGCCATACACTTACGATGAGGGCATACAACATGGACCAGAGTTTCAGTTCACTAGTGAACTCACAATGGTTTGTTTCTCTCCATGTTCTATAAAACACATTTTAAATTCACAGACATTTGACATGAATTTACAGCCTGAATTGAGAATATATTACATACTTAGGGCTTTTGTCTTTCTTAATGTTTTCTGCATATGCATACTCCACATTAAGCCTGTTCTTACACCTAAATAGATCTCTAGAATGAAACATTATTGTCACAAGCATACAATAAACAAGCTTATTAGTAAGCCACAAGTGTTTGTGCCTTGAGAGAATATCACTATAATTCTTTCTCCATTACTTTACTACTAAAACCATGGCCTGATATCTCAGAAGCTTGAAAAGTCAGTGATCATCTGTACCAAAAGAAAATCCACTCCCCACGTTTGAACTGCAAATTATTTATTTAGGAAATGATAGACTTAGACTATTGGCAAAACTAATTATTTAAAAATCTCAAGATACATGGAATCGTGTAAAAAATAGGTCTTTGTATTTTGTCCCTCCACACAAATTCAGTAAGAATGGACTATATTGGTAGAGTCTCTATCATAACTATAGAACATCTAAAATAGGTGTTCTCAGACTACATTCTAATAAACACTATAAATAAAAAATTATTCCCTGTTCCAAAGTTCCACAGTTATCAAGAAATAAGAACACTTAAAGAAGATAAGAAATAAAATTATGTGAATTTACTATGCTCTGTCAAAAATAACAGAGAAGTAATCTTTTTTTTTCATTTTTTTTATTCGATATAATTTATTTACATTTCAAATGATTTCCCCTTTTCTAGCCCCCCCACTCCCCGATAGTCCCGTAAGCCCCCTTCTCTTCCCCTGTCCTCCCTCCCACCCCTTCCCACTTCCCCATTCTGGTTTTGCCGAATACTGTTTCACTGAGTCTTTCCAGAACCAGGGGCCACTCCTCCTTTCTTCTTGTAGCTCATTTGATGTGTGGATTATGTTTTGGGTATTCCAGTTTTCTAGGTTAATAACCACTTATTAGTGAGTGCATACCATGATTCACCTTTTGAGTCTGGGTTACCTCACTTAGTATGATGTTCTCTAGCTCCATCCATTTGCCTAAGAATTTCATGAATTCATTGTTTGTAATGGCTGAATAGTACTCCATTGTGTAGATATACCACATTTTTTGCATCCACTCTTCTGTTGAGGGATACCTGGGTTCTTTCCAGCATCTGGCAATTATAAATAGGGCTGCTATGAACATAGTAGAGCATGTATCCTTATTACATGGTGGGGAATCCTCTGGATATATGCCCAGGAGTGGTATAGCAGGATCTTCTGGAAGTGAGGTGCCCAGTTTTCGGAGGAACCGCCAGACTGATTTCCAGAGTGGCTGTACCAATTTGCAACCCTACCAGCAATGGAGGAGTGTTCCTCTTTCTCCACACCCTCGAGGAGAAGTAATCTTATATAATGTGCATTTATAGCACTTAGCAGGAAAATGAAAGTCCAATGCCATGAATTTTCACAACAGTGTCCTGATAAATTAAATAAGATTTTTATAGCTGTAAAAATCCAAATATAAGCTTGTTGAGTTAGAGTATCACATAATTCACCTCTGTCATAAAACATCCTTTAATATAATGTCCTTATTTGACTATGAAAGTATAGTGCATATGTGTACAGTCCACACATTCAAAGTATTTGATATGATGTCACAGAAGAAATTGGTTGCTTCTCCCCTTCACAAGATCTTTTGTAATTAAAGGTTTAAGCTCAACAAGTTTGTGGATAGTGTTATGGTACTTAACATAACCAGAGGGAAAAGAGGCAATTAAACTCATTGAGATTTTACTGAATATCTCCAAACATCTGGGCAATAATAGTGATGTGACCAATGACCATCCCTTTGGAAAATATTCAATTAATCTATTAAAAAAGATCAAGGTAAAAAATATTGTTTACATCTCTGCATCATCTTTGCACAGTGTGACCTTGAATTGGATCAAAACAAACTGCATCTCTTTAACATAGCATCTGTTGTTATCCTCTTTCCTGAGATAATAATTTTTCTACTTATAAAAGTGTTTTCCTCAGGGAATCATCATATCTTGGAACAAGAAAGGTGGGGCCTAACAAACTACAGTTTGAATTTCCTTTGGCCAGAGATTACTATTCCAAGAAGTAATGCAAAACTTTGCAGGTCTCAAGTTTATTTTTTGTGGAGACCATCCATATTTTGAATAAGTTAGAGTTTTAAGAAGACACTGTAGCTGTTTCCTTCTCCAGAGTCTGAGCTCATCAAGGACATCACTCACTTTGATTTCTTTTTCATATTTTCAATATGTCTCTTGCAACCTGGATTGTTGTTATTGTATATACTTAGAAAATAATTATTTTTGAAGCAAATAATGGAAATCCAGGAAGTACAATGAATATGTGAGTGGTGGTACAAGAGAATCCAAACAATCAACGTCCAACCTTCTCCAGAATTTGGTGTTGTACCACTGCTGGTGGTAGTGGGGTGGTTAAATTATTTTTTAAAACTGTACTCAGCCACCTAGGATGAAAATTCTGCTCCAAGTTGGAAGTATCATGATGAAGTCAGCATGTACTCAGCAAACACAGATGAGGGAGAATTGCCTTTCCCTCAGGACTGAGTGTGCCTAGGATGAGCTATGATGCCAAGCAAAACTATGAGACTATTCTCAAAAGTTATCTAAAAAAGTCTAGAGTAAAGTGATGTAACTTTCCTTTGAATGCTCTTCAAACTCACTCCAGAGTGACAGTTCGGCTATATGGAGGTATTTTGGTGCATGTTGTGAAGCCTGCAGAGAAAATTCCTACAATTGCCCTGCTTCTGGAGAGGGTAAAAGTTAATTCAGCTGAGACCCATTTAACTGCCACATAGGTAAATATTTAGCAGCATGGCTCCAGCAAAGAGCTTAACTAGACTACTCATTATTCCCAAACTGAGAAAAGAACTGTTTTCATGCCCGGGGTGTTTTTATAGTTGCTAAAGAATAAAATATTCAAGTAATGTTTTTATATATTGAAGAGTTATCTCACCCTGAATGATGTATTTAGTTGTCTTTGGCAAGTAATAGATACAAACTATAAAGAAGCAAAGGCAAGAGAGAAAATACACCTACCCCTGTAGCATTTTCTCTTCATTGGATTTTCACTTAGTAGAGAAAAACATTGGGTAGCATCCCCTCCCTCTTGCTCCTTCCTTTTTGCTCTCCTTCCCTTTCTTTTTACCCTTCCTTTCATGCCTTCTTTTTAAAGTATCACACACACACACACACACACACACACACACACACACAAACGCGAAGAGGTTAAGAAAGATAAAACAATAACAAAAGAGAAGTTTGGAGATAGTGGCTTACAATTTACCATTGTAACTGTGAGGGTTAAAAATATTAGAAAGTAAAATGTCAACCATCCAACATTTGAAATAAATTCATGAGCACATGTTCTAGAAGTTATGCAGAAAGATGTCCTATAGCTGTTTAGGATGTGAATGGAGATTGTCATATGCATGTGGTAATAGTTTCCATAATTTTGTAAAAAGTTAAAACAGTGATCAAATTCAATTTATTCATGTTCTAATTTAGAAGGTATAAATGCAACACATTCATTAAACAAACTGAAATAAGTTCATTTATTTTTATGCTATTTTACTCCAAGTAGCGAATTCATTTTTCTCATTGAAGAGTAAATATAGCAAATAAATATATTTCAACTCAGTTTTGAACCAAACGCATTGGTAGAGACTAGAAAAATTGTTCCCTAAAGTTAGTCATCAGTAGAAAATGGCTTTAGAATAAATTCAACACATCTTCAATTTCATGAGTATTATATTCAATATTTAAGACTATTTTGATCTAAAATACTGGGTGAAAACTTGAAAATATTTCATCTGATGCTCCAGTGATAAAGACCAGCCTAATGATACAGAGTATAATATTTAAGGAGTTCAAATAAGCCTCCATCTCTTGTTATAATATTCCATCAAAATGTTAGTTGCTGCCTTCATAGTCAGCTGTTGGCGGTTGGTTTTCAGTGGGTGGAGAAACAGGTTCACATGCATGCTTTTATCCATTATTAATGACAATATTCTCTTTATAAAATAGACTATGTTTTAATGAGTCATAGATAATAGTATTTGAAGTTATTATAAATCAATAGGTCATTACATTCATACTATCCATCTGGAAAAAAACACAAAGTACCTATGGTTACAATTTACAGTTAACCTAAAAATTATCTGCAATTCTATTAAGAACAGGGTGCAACATTTCACATATATAGCAGATGTGCAGCTTGGTCTTCAATTCAGTCCTGGACAACTGGAATGTTGGCTATCCCTAAAGCTGTTGCCTGTCAGTGGGATATGTTCCTCCATCTGGGCTGGCAGAGGATACATTTAGCCTTGGAGAGACTTGACGGTCCAGGGTGGGTGACATATTCAGAGGGCCTTCACCCACTTAGAGGAGAAAGGGAGGTAGATGGGGGATAGGTTGTGGGAGGGATGACCAGGAAGGGGCACTGAGCAAGATTTAAGGTGAAAAAAAAATTAAAAATAAGAACAGGGAGGAAGATTTGGGGACTCAACTAGTCCACAATAAAAAGTTAATATATATCATTTATATGTATAAAATAGCCCAAAATTAAATAAGTAACTTGTCCACCTTTGGTTTAACTAAAATAAAATTAAGCTAATTACCAAATAGATGAATATGTGATCAAACAGGGCACGTGAATGATTATTCTCTATTATTTTTTCCTCAAATATGTAAACAAAATGGAAATATAATAACAATAACAATAGCAGTAACAATAAAAGAAAGAAAACCCCACATGTAGTGGTACCATGATTTAAGAAGCTTTCACATTATTAGGTTTCCATATGACTCTGAAAATAGCCCTTGGTATTAGTTGTCCCTCCATGTATTCCTTCCCTTCCCCTGATGTTCCTTTTCCTTCCCCATTTAATTCTCCCAGTACAGTTTCCCTCCTGTTTATAACTATACATCCTATTAATTCTCCTGCTCCAGTCTCCCTCTGTCTGTCTAAAACCATAAATTCTATTTCCTCTTCCTTGGGAGATTTTTTTCCTCTACCTTAGTCCTTCATTCTATAGACAAACACTATGGTTGTGTGGATTACATAATTGCTGTTGAAGGCTCAAAAGCAAATACCACATATAAGAAAATAATAAATTTAAACGAAGTCACCAAATGTTTTAGTTTGGGTTTTACTGCTATGAATAGACACTATGACCAAGACAACTCTTATAAGGACAACATTTAGTTGAGGTTTGATTATAGTTTCAGAGGTTCAGTCCATTATCGTCAAAGCAGGAACATGGCAGCATCCAGGCAGGCATGTGAAGACTGTTAGCAAGCATGAAAATCTTAAAACACACGCCCACAGTAACACACCTACTCCAACAAGGCCACACCTCCAAAAAGTGCCATTCCCTGGGTCAAGTTTATTCAAACCATGACACCAAATAATATGAAACCACGTCCCAAGTAGCCATATTTCAATACCAAGTTAAACTTCCAGTACCAGAAATGGGTTACATCTAGTTGAGTCATAGGCCATAGAGGCATTATAGAAACCCCAATATCTCACTCTATTTCCAAAATGAATTGTTGTTCTCTCCAAACTTGTATTGTAAGGCCTTATTGTTGAAGACAACACTTGCTTATCTGACTAAACATGAAGTTGAGCTAGTACCTACCTAGTCCCTACAGCCCTACTGACTAGTGCTTATAGAACCAGAAAGTATTCTGCATACTGCCAGAGGAGAAAGGTAACCACCAACCTAGCTACAAATCCTGTAATCGACAATGAGGATCTCCCTGAGTGGCACACAAATAGCAGGACACACATTGTGCCTTTAAAAGTAACCAACCAATATCTGAATGTATATAAAATCCATGAATGACACTGAACGGGTGGCCAAGCATCTAAGGCTTGAAAGGCCAAATACCTAGGGCAAAACCAAATAATACTGTTCTGCTTAAGGAACAAATTAAATCTTGCTCAGATTTATCAGATAAATGATAATTTTTTCTTGCAATAGATGGGAATTAAATACAGAGATTCTCTACTGGACCATATGCTGAGAGTATGAAAGTACAGGACGCACAGGTCCTAAACGGCATATCTCCATAAGCTCCCTCCCCTCTGTTCTCAGGGAACTTTGTTGAAAAGGAAAGTTCCTTTCAGAAAGATTATACACACCAGAGTGGAGGAATGATTCCAAGGAAACAGTATCTTTTAGACACAACAGGACTGATGAACATATGAACATCAGGGAGTGTATAGATTCAAGCCAGATGTGGTCTCAGCACTGAGCAGGGGAAGTAGACATGTGCTTCCATCCATAGCAGGCTATCTTCAATTGACATGGATTTGCAAAGGAAAAAAATTAGTTTTCTTCAATAGAGTCTCAACCGGTTTATTAACAATACTTAAGGGTAGGCCTTTTGCCCAGCAGTCTTTTTTTGTCTTACAGTAAGACAAAAAAAAGTCTTAAGTTTGTGATTTTATGGTTTTCATGTGTGGCTGTGTATGATTCTGGAGCTCTCTCTCTCTCTTTCTTTTCTTTTGGCTGTTGTTGTCTATTTTCTAAAATGAAATACTGTGGGATTGGAAAAATGAGGAGAATCTGGGAGACATTTCTGGAGGGAAAACCATGATCAGAAAATATGATAGGAAAAAATTCATTTTGTGGGAAGGTGGTAATATAGATTCATATATTTTGTTTTATTTAATTTGTGTTGAAAATAGATTCTTCTCTCAGACAATACATACTGATCACAGTTTCCCCTTCCTCCCTACTTCCCAACTCCCCCTCTGACATCCCCTGTCCCAATCCCCTCATCCCACCTTCATTTCCTCTTCAGAAAAAAAAACAGCACTCCAAGAGACAACAATCAAACAAGACTAAATAGGATACAATAAGACATAAGACGAGGTAAACATCCTCATATGAGGCTGTGCAAGGCAACCAACATTAGGAAAACAGCCCCAAGAGAAAGCAAATAAGTTAGCACTAAATCCATTACCATTGTTAGCAATCCTGAGAAAAACACTAAGCTAGCAACTATGACATATATGCAGAGTACCTGGTGCAGCCGTATACAGGCCTTGTGCTTGATGACTAAAGTCTCTGAACCCATGTGAGCCCGACTTAGTTGATTCAATGGGACATGTTCCCCTGGTGTTCCCCATTCACTCTGACTTCTACAATCTTCTTCCATGTCTTTCACAGGGTCCCAAGAGCTCTGAAAAGGGAACCCAGTGGAGCCCTCTAGTTTAGTCTCTCTGCATAACGTCTGGAAGTCAGTATGCTCGCATCTGCTGCCAGAGTAAGTCTCTGATGACAACTGGACATGGTACTAATCTATGAGTATATTAGAATATCAATAAGAAGCTGTTTTGTGTTTGGCAGGGAGGGGGTCATTGCCAGTCATTTTCAGTTGTACCTAAGGTGTCTAGGCTATCCAGGGTCCAGTTCCTGGCCAATGTGAGGCTTGGGCTCCCCCTCCTGGCCTGGGCCACAAGTTAAATCAGACATATTTTGGCTTTTCTCATAAGTTCTGTACCACCTTTGTCCCAGTTCATTTTGCATGCAGGACATAATTGTTAGTGGACAGTTTTGTGGCCCAGATGGTATCCAGGTTTCTATTTCAGGAGTATGTAGAGTATCTTCTGAACCCAGAGACTAGAATATATGGATAAATACTCCACACAGGCACCAACTCATCCTCTTTATGTTCAGTGAACTGTGGGGATGTTGTCCTCAGTTATGGGGCCCCACTGTCACTTGGCGAGTGATCCTCTGTCTTAGCATTGGCCTAGACTTTTAGGGATCTCCATAGGACCCTCTCAACCAATATTTCAACTGAATGCAACCCAGTCTCACCACTGGATCCCTTGCCTGGCTACAAAAGACTATATCCTTCATTACTAAGAATCCTCACTAGAGTCATCCTCATAGAATCCAGGAAGTTTTTACTGCACTAGGTTTCCATGCCATCATCCATATCTCCTCCAATTCCAGCTGTCTCTCCCCACAGTTTCTCCCCCACTGCCCCATACTGCTCCCATCTTCACACACACCCAGTCCACCTGCAAAAGCTATTCCATTTTCTCCTCCCAAGGAGAAAATCCTCCCCAGAGAGCTGTTCCCAGGAGCCCTCCTTATTACATAGCCTGTCTGAGCCTATCAATTATAGTTTAGTTATCAATGACTTAACAGCTAAAGTCCACATATGAGAGAATACATACCATGTATGTCTTTCTGGGTCTGGGTTACCTCACTAAGGATGATTTTTTTTCTTATTTCCATCCATTTACCTGAAAACCTCATAATGTTATTTTTAACAGCTGATTAATATCTGATTTACCATATTCTCTTCATCCATTCTTTGGTTGAACACATTTACCTAAATGGTTCCCAGTTTCTGGCTATTATGATTCATATATATATGTATATACATACATACATATATGTGTGTGTTGCAGTAATTATTAAAATTACAACCAACACTATTGCTGACTATGTTCTTATAACGCGATCTTCCCTTCCCATTGGGAGCTGTAAGACATAGTGATCCTCCCTTTTTCAGTTCGCCTGCCTCTGAACTGCTCATGTATTCCCAGCCATCTGACCCCTGTGGTTAGCTGTCGCAAATCCCCATAATCCAGTAAAATCAAACCTCTAGAGACTTGTAGTTTATCAGTCAGATTTATAACCATAAATTCTCAACTCATAAAACTCCCACACAATGAACTCAGAGCCAATTGATATTGATACAAGCTGCCCACCTAGACTGGACAAATTGTTCTATACTATTCTATCCCTTCCATGATATTCATAGCTACTGGTGACTATTTAAAGTCACATGGATCAGGTTTGTCCTCTTCCTCTGTCTTCTCTGTCATTCTGTCCTCTCTGGCCCCTGTTAGGTCTCTCTCTGAAAAACTTAGCCCCGCCTACCTTTTTCATTGTCCAATCACAGACTCTAGTCTTTTATTTCACCTGCCCTTATCTGTGCATTGACTGCAATCCACATTTATCCCTTTTTTGTCCCATTAAAAGGCTCTTTCCTCTCAAATATAAATTGAGGACAACTATTACCATTTTGTAATTTATAAAGTATAAGATACATCTAACATCTAGTCCATCATTTTTGTCAATTAAAATGTTATCTATCTTTTTTGGGGGGGGGCAGGTTTCTTTGTGTTAACCTGGCTGTCCTGGAACTCACTCTGTAAAGTAGGATGGCCTCCAACTCAGAAATCTGCCTGCCTCTGACTCCCAAGTACTGGGATTAAAGTGGTGTGTGCCACACTTCCTGGCTCTCTGTTATTTATCTTAACTTAAAATACTTATACATATCTTATACTTATCTTATTTCATATCTGTTATGTCTTGGTTTAGCTTGTATACTAATTTAAGCCATCTTCTCAAATCTATACAATCTTTCTCAATGTTAAACAGCTTGGGTTGGCTGTGAGACTATAACTAGCCTTTAACCCCCTCAGAAATCCAAGAATGACTAATATTATCTAAAAACATAAGGAGGACAAAACATAGCTTTCAAACTTAGCCAATTTATAAAGACTACTCATTTCTCAAAGAGAAATGAAAGACTGTCCAAGTAATCAACAGTCTTTAGCATTCTCGTCCAGGATCATCTGATAGATTTTTTAACATAGAATTATGAAGGACTGACTATACTCTCTTGGGAAAGATAATCAGTCAACTATTCTGTATGTCCCTTTTTGTACAAAAATATGTTCGTAGATGAATAGGCAATTTTTGCCCAGGGGCTATCTTTTCACAATGTATAACCTCATCTGGAGTTAGAGATGGTCAGTTTCTTCCTGGAATCCAAGAATGAGGCACTGTCAGGAGCAGATATGTCTCAACAACAAATGACTAAATAACATTAAGTGTCACATTCTGCGGATTTCTACCATTTTTGAAAACTATCTGTCTATGTAAAGTAATCTGGGCTGTTGTCCATTAACTATTTTCAGCTATTTCTAATCAAAATATCTTGAAAAAATCCTAACAATTAACTTCGAGCCATGAATTTGTTATCTGGCTCTAAACTTGTATGTTTAGTCATCTAAAATCAGTTTGTAATGGCAGTTAGAGAAGGACTGGGTCTAAACTTTGTATTCTTAAAATTTTTCGTGTCAATAGAAGACATTTATATCAATGAAAACCTTAATTTTGCATCAAAATAAATTCTGTGTCAATGTAGGAAATTATAACTTTAACTTAGTAATAATAATGAAGATTTTTATCAAATGAGATCTTGGCTCAATAATCAATTTTAGCTATTTAATGCCTCTTCAAATTATAACCATTTCTAAATTCCCCAGAAATACAACTTAAAATAACTACCTCCAGACCCCCAAACCCAGGGAACTGGGACTATGACTATAACTTGTTTCTGTTTACTATGGGTATTGAGATAACTTTGAAGGGGAGGAGAGAATGTAGGGAAAACGTGGGAGTTAGTTAGGCCTTAAGAAGGCCATGTGCACAATTGTTATTAGTCTCTGATGTCTATATTTTGACTGGATCCAGAACATCAGGAGTTCAAATAGGTCAGTTTAGCATGTCTGACGACAAACCTCACCAAAGTTGTACATTCTGTAATATACAAATCTCAAAACAAGATTTAAATATCCTCAAGATATCTGTATGGATTGTGTTAGTCTGTGTAGGGTAATTAGTTGGGATTAAATTCTGTTCTTTGCTTGAGCATGTGAAAGTCTTTTTATGAGCCAATTTTAATAACCAATCACAGGTCATTTCTGCTGTGTGAATGATGGTACAAAGGATCTTTATCTTTTCTGTTTGATTATCCTTGAATCCAGTTCTTCAGGAGTTCTTCGTCTATCAAACTTGATCCATAAACCTTTGGAAGGTATGTATAGTCTATTTACCATTTCTGAAAATACGAAGACAAAGCCTTTCTCCCAAATCAGCATATCCTTTAGCCAGTAACCAGGAAAACTTTTAGCTTGACCTCATTCCCAGAGTGTACTGGCTGGTTTTGTGTGTCAACTTGACACAGGCTGAAGTTATCACAGAGAAATGAGCTTCAGTTGGGGAAGTGCCTCTATGAGATCCAGCTGTGGGGCATTTTCTCAATTAGTGATCAAGTGGGGAGGGCCCCTTGTGGGTGGTACCACCTTTGGGCTGGTGCTCTTGGGTTCTATAAGAGAGCAGGCTGAGCAAGCCAGGGGAAGCAAGCCAGTAAGGAACATCCCTCCATGGCCTCTGCATCAGCTCCTGCTTCCTGACCTGCTTGAGTTCCAGTCCTGACTTCCTTTAGTGATGAACTGCAATGCAGAAGTGTAGGCTGAATAAACCCTTTCCTCCCCAACTTGCTTCTTGGTCATGATGTTTGTGCAGGAATAGAAACCCTGACTAAGACACAGAGGAATAATACAACAACCACAAAACTTAAACTCACACCCATTTTGATAATTAAGACAATTTAAAACAAATGAAGTAAATTATACAAATATTGTATGAGCCTATTCTTAGGCTTTCTAAAATCTGACATGGAGCCCATGTTACAAAGAATATAAGTATCCTGTAGACTATATTATATCATCTTTAAAATAAATAAATCAAACTTCCATTTATATCTACCTATATGAAGCATACAGTTTATACCTGTTATGTTCTCTTCCTGGAGCTTTAAATTTTTATTAATACCTTTTTATTAGCAGGTAGTTTTCATTGCTCTGTTTGGAGTCACTGAGTATAGTTTTCCCTGTACTAGTTCTGAGACCTCAAGGAAATTACCCACATGACTTGGACAAAATCCATATATTTATATATCTTAAAAAGTTGTGATAATTATTAAAACAATCTACACTAGCACCAGCTATGCTCTAGTAATGAGGTCTGCTGACCTCCACCATTCGGAGCTATAAGCCATGGTCTCCCCTGTTTAGGTTCACCTGCCTCTGAATATCTCATAGTTTCCCAGCCATCTGCCACAGAGGTAAAACCTAAAACAAAGAGGTTAATTTGCAGCTTGTTTACAATTTGATTGGGATAGTCCATGACCATTGTGAGAGTGTGAGAGCAGGCAGACTCGACACTGTAACAGTAGCTTATACACAGGAGAGAGAGAGAGAGAGAGAGAGAGAGAGAGAGAGAGAGAGAGAGAGAGAGAGAGACAGAGAGAGAGACAGAGAGACAGAGAGACAGAGAGAGACAGAGAGAGACAGAGCGAAACTTGTTGTGGATAGCCCTGGCCTTGCATTTTGATGCCAATTCTACTTTCCAAGGAGGGACTGCAAATGAGAAGTGAATCACATAATCAGGTGACTTCTTGTGAACCTTCTTCCCACCTTAATTTGTAAAATAAAGGCAAGAGTGTTGGCATTTAGTCTAGGAGCTGCCTCACAGTTACCTGGTAGGAACCTTTTAATAACTTCCAGACCCAATGGGTTAGTCTTCACCCCTTGTCCCTACTTACTGGGGGCATTTCTAGGTCTAAGTCATGGTACCCAGTGAACAATATCTCTACAGTGCTATTTAACTGACACTTGAAAAACAACTGTCCTGATAGCAATCCATAGACTTCTCTGTCCCCCCTCCACACACACACTTCATTCTTTTACCATGCCACTTGTAGCTATTTGCTCTGCTCCTGACTCTGTTCGGGGAAAAGCAGATATCAGCATCCCAACCCCTTGCACTCTGCCTGGGACACTGTTCACGCGATGCTGCACTGCTTTCTTGCTGTGCTGCTTTCCTGTGGCCATCTGCCCCTGCTCCTGTGCTCTCTTGCACACCCATGCCCACGTGTGCACATTCTCGCTCTTGCTCTTGTTCTTTTTCTCTCTTCCTACCCTGGACTCTGCCCCCACCCCCAACACTGCCACCACCCCTGCCCAGCTGTCCCACATTTCATGACAGGACAGCGAGGGAGGGGAGGGAATGAAGTCAGACAGTCCCATCCTGCCTGGGACTGCTCCAAGCACACTTTCACCCTGTTCTTCTCTTGCTTTCACTCTAACATCTCCCACCCCAGCTCTCCATATTCTTTGTCTTTTCTACTCCTGCCTGCTCAGCTTTGTGATCTGGTGTCCTATGACAGTGCTCTCTCTCTCACTACCTGAGTGAAGTTGCTAGAAAACAGAACACTACTTCAGACTTCCCTGGAGGAACATCTCCATTGCCTTGCTTGCTCACTGCCAGAGCTTGGACTACACTGTGGACAAAACAGAATAACTTGAGAGTCAAATTTCTCATAATGCCTAAGTCAAGGTGGGTCATTTCTAATTTCACATGTATCCAATTCCATGGGGTGGGGGGAAACGCTTTTCTTCTTCTGGGCTTGAAAGCCAGACTGACTTCACCGAAATTGCCATGGAGACCACAGGGACCTGGAAGGGTTTAGATAGTGGACCATAGATGAAACTCTTGTCATTTTAAATTAATACATGACTTCTAGATTATAATTTACTCTTCCCCAGATTTCTGACTACATTAACAGCTACAGTAACTGTAGCTTGACAGCAAGACAACAGTCATAGCTCCTTACCCTAAGGGAGTCCACCACTATATTTACTCATTAATAATTTCATTAAATTGCTAAGATTGCCAGATTTCTTATAGACTTCACAATAAACAATATACAAGTTCAGATGTAAGCTTTCATAGATGTAATCTGTTACACCAGCTTAGTAACAATTATAAAGATTTCTACCAAATGAGATTATGGCTATATAATCAATTCTAGCCATTCTTTCCTATTCCAAATATTACCATTTCAATGTTCTCTAGACAAACATCCTATTAATAACCCTCTCCAGTCCCAAAACCCAAGAAACTGAGTTGACGACTCTTCATAACTTCTTCAAGCTAAATATGGGCATTGAGATATTAAGAAGAGGGGGTAGGGGAAATAGGATTAATTAGTCTCTGAGGTCTGTGCCTTCACCGAATCTGGCTGAAGTCCATGACATCAGGATTTCAAGCAGGTCAGTTCAGTCTTGTCTGATGAGGAAATTCACCAAGGCTATATATTCTGTAATATATAAATCTCAAAACAAAATTTTAGTATCATCAACACATCAAAATAAATTCTGTACCAAAATAAGAACTTATGACTTCAACTTAGCAACAATTATAAAGATTTCTACCAAGTGAGATTATGGCTATACAATCAATTCTAGCTACTTCCTCCCTTTTCCAAATATTACCATTTCTACATTCCCTAGAAAGACAACCTATTAATAACCCTCTCCAGTCCTAAAGCCCAGGGAACTGTGTCAATGACTCTTCATAATTTCTTCAAGCTGAATATGGGCATTGAGATATTATTAAGGGGGGAAGGGTAGGGAAAATATGATTGATTAGTCTCTGATGTCTGTGCCTTGACTAGATCTGGCTCAAGTCCAGGACATCAGAAGTTGAAGCACATAAGCAGCCATCTTTCTTCCTCCTTCTACCCTGAAACACTCCCCTCTCCTCCTCTCTTATCTCTGCCTCCCTTTTCCATGTCCAATCACAGGCCTCACACTGCCCTAATGTGATTGGACAGGGAAAAACCCTGCAACACTTCCTTACCTAAACTCAATTTCCAGCAACTAAAGGTTTCATATTACCTCTTCATGCTATGTCACTGGCCTAACATTATTTGAGTACTTATAAATTTTTCTAGCACTAATAAAATATTCTACTATAAGATCCACTGTATAACCATGAATTCAAAGTTTAAGTTTTCATGTTAAATTATATGATCAACTGTATTTACAAAGTCAAGATTTTGAGTTTCCTTTGTCTCTCAATTATAAACCTAAAATAGTTTCTCATTATGTATATTCAGTCACCTAGACAGGAGGAAAAAGCTGTTCTTATTCCTTCTTCTCCACAAAAGGTTTTCATCTTCTCCAGCTCAGCTTAAAGACTGTTCATGTTGATAAGACATTTATCTCTTTTGTGAACTTATAAACTACAGGAAACCCACTCAGATCTACCTCTCATGGATCAAATAGATAAATTCCAGAAGTTGGGACTCCTCTTATGTTTGTGGGACTAGGACTCACCTGTCCCACAACCACCAAGACCTAAGGGTGTCAAACAAATTTTCAAAAGGACACCTAAACTTCCACATGTACACATAAGAATGTTTTTTCTCCTAAATGTACTTAACCTTATTCTCTACCTATAATATTATATGTGTGTTTCAGGATCTTGTCAAGTCCAGGTATTTACCACACCCAGGACAGCTTCAGAGAAGAAACCCCCAGATGTTCCAATCTCCTCTCACAGACACAGATGCTTCTACTAGACCTGTTTCTTCCAATCTTTACACAGATGGTTCCTAGACAGCAAGGAAGCAGTCAACTCTCCTGAGACTGGGCCAACATCCTCATATCCATTTTTCTAGGTTTTCCAAAGACAACCCCAAAGTCATCAGGAAGAAGCTAAAAATCACAAGGACCCTATTCCTTCTTCACTGTCACCTCTTTCTAATTTTTCCTTTTTCAGTTAAACCAAAATGGAGGAATGTTGACATTTGTCTAGGCTCCACTATTGTTACCCGGCAATAGCCAGGTATGCCTGACTCATTATAAAAGTGGTCACTTGTACCCTCCTCTCTTTCTTGCTTTCTTGTTTTTGCTCTGTCCTCTTGCTCCTTGCCTCCCTCTCTCCATGTGCTCATGGCTGGCCTCTACTCCTCTGCTCTCTGTCTCTACTAGCTTCTCAACTCCCTTCAACATGCCCTGAATAAACTCTATTCTATACTATACCATCATGTGGCTGGTCCCTCAGGGGGAAGGAAGGCCGCAGCATGAGCCCATAGAGCTCCCCTCCGCCATACTTGACATCACATCTACCAAACATATTCCTTCTCTCTTTATTTATTATTATGTGCATTCTCTCATACACAACAATATGTATGACTGGACTGAGTCTGAGACAATAACATTCTGTATGCTAAAATGAATGTTGAATACAATTAAATGTGTGTCTGGTAATAAGATTGTTGATGTATTAATATACTGTATGCCATTAATGTTCAACAGCCACATATAGCAACAGAAAGGCAATAGTTCTTCAGAATTAGGATAATTCAAGGAAAGAGTTCCAATTTGAAGTTATGTAAAATTTGATTTTAAAAGTTAATTAGAGAGAGCCCTCACTGTCTAAAAACGACACAGCTTGAGCTATGATGATTTTAATGGGTCAAAACAGAAAATGCATAAATTCTTAATCATTAAATCTCATTAGGTAACATCAAAAGTTACTAAAACATTGATCTGAAAGCATGAAAAGTGAGGAAACCTTTTAAGCATTTATCCTCTAATCCAATATAAACTCTATATATTAAGGTAATAACAGAAAATTAGTGAGGTAAAATTATTCTTTATACTAGTGTTCTTTATAATGTTTTAATAATTCAGTAAGAACTATAGACAACATCTATTATCTCTAATGTCATATTATATTATGGTAAAAATAATCTATAAGAAAACATTCAGAGAAATGTTGATTGTAAGCATAATAGAAAAATCAGAGAGCCAGTACTTGAATTCATAATACTAGTTTTCATTATAATCTATAATTAGATATTTTGTGCCTCTAGATGGGATGCAATAGGTAATATACCCTATCACTCACAAACTATTTTTTCCAAGAACTGAAGAAAAATGCAAGTAAGCATCTAACAGCTTCTATAGTCATATGGGAAATACAAGTAATAGAGCTGTGAGAGACAGCATACCTTAAATAATGTCATAAGTAAGACATCTGTCAAATCTGTAATGTGGGATAGATTCCAGGAAAAATGATCTGGTTGTTCCTTCAATGAATTACATGATTTGAGTTATGATCAGTAAAATAACAATGAGTAAGAAGCAGGAAACAGGAAAGGGAAGTGTAATAACTGGACCTTGTTTGTGTCTTAACTAATATAAATGAAAATTGATTTTAAGAATATCATGGAAATTTAAGCATACATGGTATTAATCTTAAAGGATTAATTTTATGTTATTAGATATAATGGTAGCATGGCAATTAACAAAGGTTTTATAAATGTTATTTTATATATTTATGAACTTAAGTATTTTCTGGCAAAATACATAAAGTAACAGTGTTTTTGGAACCACACTTTTAAAATGCAAAAACATTAGAATAGTATGTGTAAGTACTAGAATTCAGATTCTTAAGTAGTGGTAGATTTTCAAGGTAAGTGCTATTTCCATGGTAACTATAGTAATTTTTTTTTGGTTTTGTTTACCATTTTTGAAAATAACCTTTCTCCCTTACAATACATCCTGATTAGTTTCCATTTCCTCCACTACTCCTCTTCTTCCCTATGTTCCCTCTCATCTGGATCCTCTTCCTCTCATTAGAAAGGAACATGCTTCTAAGAAGCAACAAATAAATGTATCAAAATAAAACAGAACAAGATAAAACAAAACTATTTATTACATCGAATTTGAACAAGACAAGCAAACAGAAGAGGAAAAACAAGAGAAAGCACAAAAATCAGAGAACATTGAAATATTAGTATAGTAATGTTATTAGATATAAATAGTTCTGTAGATATATGTGTGCCTAGAATAGATTGGAAATAGAACCCCAGAGATGCTAGATATCAGTAAATAAAAGAATTCTCTTCCATGACAATATTTTTTAAAAGTTTTGGTCACTCTATATAATACTCAAACACTCCCAAGCCAGTTCACAATTATTAAAAGCTAACTGTGCTTCATTTACCTCTATAAATGGGATCCTTTTGTTTTTACTTCTTGGGTTGTTTTTTTTTTTTTCTTGGTCTCTGAAAGCTGGACTAATTGATCTTCTTTTACCAAAAAAAATGAGGAAATATGTGAAAGTGGAGAGACTGAAGTTCAAATTATTTTGCTTACCTGCTTCATTTGTTGCAAGTTTATCTGGATTGTTTCTCTGTAAACAACTTCTGTGTTTAAAACTCTCCTCAAGATAGGATAGCAGCTGAGTTCCTAAAATACTGCCTTCTTGTTGTTATTTCAGACATAATGATATCAACATAGTTTCCGATCTTACTATCCCAAGAATCCATTCACATCATTTGCTGTTTTTTATTTCTCATCACAAGATTTACTTCATAAACAGGTCAAGTGGAGCCAGAATTTATTCCTCAACAAGTACTTGGCTTTTGGACTATGATCATGCTTATAGGTAGTGGTCCCCAGATTTTCCTATGTGAGTACCTTCTGAGATTAGATGATAATAGCAGCTTGTAATTTATAAAAATTAATAATAAGCATAATGACTATTAGAACAAATATTTATAAGTAGGGACAGGGTTACTAACCCACAGTCAAAATTTCTGATCCAGAACTGTTCTTGTCTAAAAGAACTGCGGGGACAAAAATAGAGAAGAGACTGAAGGAAAGGCAGTCCAGTGACGGCCCAACTTTGGATCCATTCCAAGGCCTGACACTATTACTGATGCTATAATGTGATTGCAGACAGGAACCTAGCATGGCTGCCCTCTGAGAGGCCCAACAAGCAGCTGATGGAGGCAGTTGCAGATATTTATTCCCAACCATTGGACTGAAGTCAGGCACACCTATGGTTGACTTAGGGGAAGGATTGAAGGAGCAGAAGAGCAGGGCAACCCCATAGGAAGAGCAGCAGTCTCAACTAACCCAGACTCCCACAATATCTCAGAAATTGAGCCACCAACCCAAAGCGTACATGGGCTTGTCTGAGGCCCCTGACACATATACAACAGAGAACTGCCTGGTCAGTCCTCAGTGGGAGAAAATGAGCTTAATCCTTGAGACACTTGAGGCCCCAGGGAAGGGGGAGAGCTAGTGTGGGTGAGCACCCTCTCAGAGTAAAGAGGAGGAGGAAAGGGATGAGAAATTGTGGGAAGAGGGACTGAGGGGCACCAACTAGAATATAAATAGACAAAAGAAATAGTACATAAAAATGAAAACATTTAGTTTGGTTGGGGTGGTGCTGACAGACACTCTTACCATTTGAAAAGTACATATAAATAATTTTAAATGGGGAAAATTTTCACCTGTAGATTACATATGTTAATGTATTATTTATACAAATATAGGCAAATATGAACAGTTGAAGTAAAAATACAGAAGCTAGGGTAAGTTTTTTTTGTTTGTTTGTTTGTTTGTTTTGTTGTTTTAAATATGGTGGTTAATGTATAATCTCTTCCATTAGGTAAAATGGCTAGTGTATAAACCAGTTCCTTTACCTTTGGCAGGTTACATATTCTTTTCTAATCCTGTATTTCTCATTTCAAACATAAAAACTACTAAAAGAATTTTTGATATGAGTAAAAAACGTGTCTATAATACATTTAAATGATCTAATGAAACATGGTAGGGAAATATGCCAAATTAACTCAGTATCATTACAATTATTACTTAAAGAATAAAAAGAATCATTCAGGAATGGTGCAATGACGCAACGACCCACAGGTAAACACTATTTTCTTTAAAACGCAGCTGCTGTGATTTTTATGACTTCAGTTAAATTCCAGGGAATCTTGGTGTAAAGAGTACCAATACCTAAGACCTATCTTCTTATTCCCACACACATGACACGAGCATACACACACACACACACACACGAACACACACAGTCATACATGCACATGCACACTCCCCCCCCCACGCCAATAATAAATAAGTTGGAGGTCTGTTGGCTAGAGGGTTAAGAGCACATACTGCTCTCATCTGAGAAGCTGAATTCAGTTCTGAGCACTCATATGGTGGCTTACCATCATTTGGAACACTAATTCCAGTTACAGGTCATCCAGTGTCCTCTTCTGGCCCACGTGGGTACTGCATGCACTTGTGTAACATTTGTATAAGTAAGCAAAACATTATTACCATAAGAATAAATGCTTATACCATACCTTCTCCCCATTCCCTATCTCCATGAAGATGTCCCCACCCCCACACCCCACACCACCTGAACTCTACACTCCCTAAAACCTCCAGTCTCTTGAAGGTTAGGTGGATCTTCTCTGACTGGATCCAGACTCTGCAGTCCTCTGCTGTATATGTTTTGGGTACCTCATATAAGTTGTTGAATGCTGCCTGCTTGGTGTTCTAGCCTCTGGAAGATCTTGGGCATCCAGATTAATTGAGACTGGTGGTCCTCCTGTAGAGTCTCCCTCCTCCACAGCTTCTTTCAACATTTCCCTATTTCAACCACAGGGGTCGGCCACTTTTGTCCATTGGTTGGGTGCAAATATCTGCATCTGATTCTTTCATCTGCTTGTTGGGTCTTCTGGAGTGAGGTCATGCTAGGTCCCTTTTTGTGAGTGCTCCGTAGCCTCAGTAATAGTGTCAGGCCTTGGGACCTCCCCTTGAGCTGGATCCCACTTTGGGCCTGTCACTGGACCTTCTTTTCTTCAGGCTCCTTTCCATTTACATTTCTGCAGTTTTTTTTTTTCAAACAGGAACAATTATGGAACAGAGTTTTGACTGTGGGATGTCAGCCATCCTCATGGAGACAGGGGGATGGGGAGGAGGTATGGGTTGTGGAACAGTAGGACAGTAGACAGAGCAAGGGTGAAGAAAATCTAGAGTGTGAAAAAATAAATAAAAAAACAAAAACAAAAAAAAAACCCACAGGAATTTGAGCCAAATAAATAATCTCTCTCCTAAAAGAAATAAAAAATAAATACATATTTAAAAATAAAACATCTTTTTCTGCTTGCTTAAATCAATTTGCAGTTTGAAACTCATTAAAAGTGGATGTGATGTGTTTATCTAGGGTAACTTGGATTATCAAGAGACTGAGAAACCGTGGCTGAGATGATCTTGAAATCCCTTTTGAACCTTCAGTATGACAGAGGTCTACAGTATAGTACAAACAGGGAGATGCTGTGAAACTTGCAAGTTGTGTTAATCCCCAACTCCATCTCAGACTTTCTATTTTGTCCCTGCACATAAAATAAAACATTTGAGAGTAAAATATAATTGACTCCAGATGTAAAGATTTTTTTCTATGCAATAGAAAGAATTGCATTCTTTGAAAGAATAAAGCAAATGGAATAAAAATTATAAAAGAAAATAAAACCCACATAATTTCACTGAAAAAATTCTTCTTAAATTACATATTGGATATTTTATTTATTACCCCTTCAAATGTTATCCCCTTTCATGGTTTCCCCTCCACAAACCCCCTAACCTACCTTCCCCCTGATTCTACAAAGATGCCACCCCACCCATTTCTACCTCACAACCCAAGCATTCCCCTACACTGGAGCATCAAGCCTTCACAGAAACAAGGGCATCTTATCCCATTAATGCCAGATAAGATAAGGAAGAAATAAGGAAATAAATCAAAACCTTTTTAGAATTTAATGAAAATGAAGGCACAACATACCTAAATCTTTGGGACACAATGAAAGCAGTGCTAAGAGGAAAACTCATAGCCCTGAGTGCCTCCAAAAACAAAATGGAGAGTGCATACATTAGCAGCTTAAGAACACACCTGAAAGCCCTGGAACAAAAAGAAGCCAATTCACCCAGGAGGAGTAGAAGACAGGAAATCATCAAACTCAGGGCTGAAATCAGTCAAGTGGAAACAAAGAGAACCATACAAAGAATCAATGAATCCAGAAGCTGGTTTTTTGAGAAAATCAACAAGATAGATAGACCCTTAGACAGACTGACCAAAGGGCAGAGAGAAAGTATCAAAATTAATAAAATTAGAAATGAAAAGGGAAATATTATAACAGAAACTGAGGAAATTAAAAAAAATCATCAGATCCTACTACAAAAGCCTATACTCAACACAACTGGAGAATCTGGAGGAAATGGACAATTTCCTAGACAGATGCCAAATACCAAAATTAAATCAGGACCAAATAGATCATCTAAACAGCCCCATAACCCCTAAAGAAATAGAAGGGGTCAAAGAAAGTCTTCCAACCAAAAAAAAAAGCCCAGGACCAGATGGCTTCAGTGCAGAATTCTATCAGACCTTCAAAGAAGACCTAACACCAATACTCTTCAAACTATTCCACAAAATAGAAACAGAAGGAACACTACTCAATTCCTTCTATGAAGCCACAATTACGCTGATACCAAAACCACACAAAGATCCAACAAAGAAAGAGAACTTCAGACCAATTTCCCTTATGAACAGCGATGCAAAAATACTCAATAAAATTCTTGACAACCGAATCCAAGAACACATCAAAACGATCATCCACCATGATCAAGTAGACTTTATCCCAGGGATGCAGGGTTGGTTCAATGTACGGAAATCCATCAATGTAATCCACTACATAAACAAACTCAAAGAAAAAAAAAACACATGGTCATTTCATTGGATGCTGAAAAAGCATTTGACAAAATTCAGCATCCTTTCATGCTTAAAGTCTTGGAAAGAACAGGAATTCAAGGCCCATACCTAAACATAGTAAAAGCAATATACATCAAACCGGTAGCCAACATCAAACTAAATGGAGAGAAACTTGAAGCAATCCCACTAAAATCAGGGACTAGAAAGGGCTGCCCACTTTCTCCTTATCTTTTCAATATTGTACTTGAGGTACTAGCTCAGGCAACATAAGGAGGTCAAAGGGATACAAATTGGAAAGGAAGAAGTCAAACTATCATTATTTGCAGATGATATGATAGTCTACCTAAGTGACCCAAAAAGCTCCACTAGAGAACTCCTACAGCTGATAAACAACTTCAGCAAAGTGGCAGGTTATAAAATCAACTCAAGCAAATCAGTAGCCTTCCTATACTCAAAGGATAAGCAGGCTGAGAAAGAAATTAGGGAAATGACACCCTTCACAATAGCCACAAACAGTATAAAGTACCTTGGGGTGACTCACAAACATGTGAAAGATCTATATGACAAGAACTTCAAGACTCTGAAGAAGGAAATAGAGGAAGACCTCAAAAAATGGAAAAACCTCCCATGCTCATGGATCGGCAGGATTATTATAGTTAAAATGGCCATTTTGCCAAAAGCAATATACAGATTCAATGCAATACCCATCAAAATACCAACTCAATTCTTCATAGAGTTAGAAAGAGCAATTCTCAAATTCATCTGGAATAACAAAACACCCAGGATAGCTAAAACTATTCTCAGCAACAAAAGAAATTCTGGGGGAATCAGTATCCCTGACCTCAAGCAATATTACTGAGCAATAGTGTTAAAAACTGCATGGTATTGGTACAGTGACAGGCAGGCGGATCAATGAAACAGGATTGAAGATCCAGAAATGAACCCACACACCTATGGTCACTTGATCCTGGACAAAGGGACTGAAAACATCCAATGGAAAAAAGATAGCCTTTTCAACAAATGGTGCTAATTCAACTGGAGGTCAGCATGGAGAAGAATGTGAATTGATCCATCCTTATCTCCTTGTAGTAAGCTCAACTCCAAATGGATCAAGGACCTCCATATAAAGCCAGACACTCTGAAGCTAACAGAAAAGAAACTGGGGAAGACCCTTGAGGACATCAGTACAGGGGGAAAGTTCCTGAACAGAACACCAATAGCTTATGTTCTAAGATCAAGAATTGACAAATGGGACCTCATAAAATTACAAAGTTTCTGTAAAGCAAAGGACACCATCAAAAGGACAACAGAGGAATGGATACAGAAAGTGTAGTACCTTTATACAGTAGAGTACTACTCTGCTATTAAAAATGATAAATTCATAAAATTCTTAGGCAAATGGATGGAACTAGAAAATATCACCCTGAGTGAATTAACCCAATCACAAAAGAACACACATGGAATGCACTCACTGATAAGAGGATATTAGCCCCAAAACTTGGCATACCCAAGATGCAATTCATAGATCACATGAAGCTCAGGAAGAAGGAAGACCAAAGTATGAATGCTTTGGTCCTTCTTAGAAGGGGGAACAAAACACTCATGGGATGGAAATTCAGAGAAAATGTGTGGAGTGGAGACCAAAGGAAAGGTTATCCAGAGACTGCCCTACCTTGGGATCCATCCCATATATAGTCACCAAACACAGACACTATTCTGGATGCCAAGAAGAGCTTGCTGAGAGGAGCCTCATATAGCTGTCTCCTGAGAGGCTTTACCAGATCCTGAGAGATACAGAGGTGGATGTCCTCAGCCAACCATTGAACTGATTACATGGTTCCTAATGGGATAGAGACATGGTTCCTAATGGGATAGAGAAAGGACTGAAGGAGCTGAAGGGTTTTGAAGCCCCATAGGAGGAACAACAATATGAACCAACCAGAGCTCCCAGGGTCTAAACCACCATCCAAGGAGTACATGTGGAGGGACCCATGGCTCCAGCACTATATGTAGCAGAGGATGGCTTTGTCATGCATCAATGGACGAAAAGGCCCTTGGTCCCATGAAGGCTTGATGAATGCCCCATTGTATGTGAATGCAAGTGTGAGTAGTACGTGGATGGTTGGGGGCACACCCTCATAGAAACAGGAGGATACAGGATGGGATAACTGGTTTCTGTGTGTGAAATTGGGAAGGGGGATACCATTTGAAATATAAATAAATAAAATAGTATATATATGTTTGTGTGGTAAAGTGTCAAAATGAGTGGGATAATTGGTAGGGGAGCCAGAGAACTGAATCTGTAAGACATTCATTGAGCTCCAGGTCAGGTTCCACATTGTGCACTCAGTGCTGGGAAGGCTGATTTCTATGCTGGTGGGCAGAATAGAACCTCCTTCAAGATTTGTAAATTTATTTTGAAATAGAGTATTGAAGTGATACCAGAAAAGTACTGAAGATTAAAGCATGAAGCAAAAGGCTGCAATTTTATCCTGTATTTATTGAAATCTTAAGAGTTTGTTCAATAGGGATTTTTTAATATTTTATAAATATTGCATTTATATGTTTAGATCTTCTATCCAGAGCAGATGCTTCACCTCTCCTGATATTTCCAATAACCTTTGACTTAGCTATTCCAAATTTGGGCAGTGAATTTAACTAGAAAATATGGAACAGAAAAGGAAATGTTCTCACAATAATTCTTAATTAAAGTGTGATGTGTCTAAATGGGTCAAAAAATAAAACAATCACATGAAAACATTGGAAATTATAGCTTTTTGTTTATTGCTGGTTTGATCGCTCAGTGTGTAACGTCATTTTCTATGTAAGTCTCACTACCTAAGTTCAGTCCATGGAACCCATATGAGGGGAGAAACTCATTCCATAAAATTGACTTCTGATTCTACGCATTTGCTTATACCTACCAAATTCATACACACAAAATAGTAAGATAAAAAATTTAAAGATATTTTTCAAACTGGATCAATATATGTTTATAATCAAATCAGCAATCATGAAATGTATTTGCAAAAGGAACTGTAAAAGTTTGAGGTTTGAAGGAACAAAAACATGAAATATACCTTGGAAACATTTTAAAGAAAACACTTAAACTCAAGGTTTATAGGATTCTCAAGGTAGTGGCACGATATCTACCTATTTAAATATCTATTCAGAAAGTTCTGTAGCCAGCCTGAAATTGGATATCTGGGAACCATTATTTAGAATAAAGTTCAATCAGGTTTTAATTACTTTAGAAAGGCTTAAATGTGCGAGAAGTTCTTTAAAAAAAAAAAAAAAGAACTCTTATCTTATAAATGAGAAAATGAAATCCCAAAGTAATGTAACCTATAAAGCAAAACCAAAACTGAAATCCAGGTCTGTCTGTATGCTCTCGAATAGTCCTGCTGGATTTGCCTGAAAATGAAGTTTGTCTCTAGATAGAAAATAAAACGGAGTTTTTAAATTTCTATTTTTGCAAATTGGCCATCAGAGACATGAGCATACCAATATTCATTTAAATCTACATTCCCATTTGAAAAACAATGCACAACATGGCCCGGTTTTCTAGGAGAATTTCAATGGAAGCCATTAAAAAGTGCATTTCTTTTCAAAATGTATGTATTGAATAGCATTTGATAGCACACAGCTTCAAAAAAATCTTTGATAATGAAAACGCTTTAAAATGATTAGAATGATCTCTTGATTCACATGCTAAAAATGAAATTGCAGGATGCTTTCCAGAACATCTGCAAATCAGCAAACACAAAACTGGAATACTTAAAATGGTTCTTGCAATATTGGTAATTGTACCCACTGTATGTTAACATTCTGGTTGCTATCTCCATTCATTCCAGCTGACCCTACATGACTGCCTACCAACTTTTTGCCAAATTTGCTGGCAAATTAGATAGACACACCTTACTGGATAAAGGGAAAGAGATGTTTCATAATGAAAAATATTTTTAAATCGTAAGGTCACATTCGAAACTATAAGATAAATTGTTCCATTAAAAAAAATAACTCAGAATTAGTGTCTTTGGGGGCCAACTCGAGCTGAAACTCCTAATAGTGGGCCATGGGGATACTGAAGTAGCCACTTCCTATAGCCAGGCAGGACTCCCAGGGGAGGGCCAAGGACAGCAACTCATCCACAAAACCTTCTACCCAAAATGTGTCCTGTCTACAAGATGTGCAGTGAGAAATGTAGAGACAGAAGGAATAGCCAACAAATGACTGATCAAATTGAGATACATTGGTTCGTGGGTAAAAACCAGTCCCTGACACTATAAATGATACTCTGTTATGCTTGCAAATAGTTGTCTAGCCTGACTTCTTGAGAGGTTCCATCCAGCAGCCAATGGAAAGAGATGGAGAGACAGACATACAGCCAAACAATGGAAGGATCTCATGAGTCTAGTGGAAGAGTTGTGGGACGTATTGAGGGAGAAATAGGGGATAGGTATCCCACAGGAAAACCAAAAAAAAAAAAAAAAAAAAAAAAAAAAAAAACCGAACTTATCTGAACAACTAACCTTGTGGGCTCCCAGACATTGTGCCACCAAGCAAAAAGCACACATGGGCTGGACCTAGACCTTCTGCACATATGTAGCAGATGTGAAGCTTGATCTTTAGGCAAATCACACAGCAACTGAGGGAAAGAGATTGTTGTTCCTGAATCTGCTGGTTGCCTGCCTGCCTGCCTGCCTGCCTGCCTGCCTGTGGATTCAGTTTCCCTAACTGGGCCACCTTGTCTGACCTCAGTGGAAGGATGCTGCACCTAGTCCTGTATTGACTTGATGTGAGATCACATGGGGTAGTAGAGTGGAATGTAGTAGTAGGTAAGCTAACTAGAGGGGATGCCCTTTCTCAAAGAAGGAGAATGAGGAATGGGGGGAGTATCTGTGTGAGAGGGTCCTGAGAGGAAGAGAGAGGACTGATATTGGAATGTAAAATAAATAAATTAATTAATTAAAAAATTATTTTTGGGGGACGTATGAAAACTAACTTGTACTGGGTAACTTCTTCTGAAGTATGGGTGCAATTTTCAGTTATCAAGGAAAATTTTATGAACTACCCTTCTTACTCCATATGTATTATGGGAGCAGCTAGCTAGGCTCTGGACATTGATACAAAAGAGCAATGTACTGCCTATATTTTCTCTGATAAGATGCAATTGCTATGTATTACTGAGTGCTGAGAAATGAGAGTTCATTTATTCATTGGTTCAGAAAATATTTATTGTCTGTTCAATGCCAGTTAATATACAAATAAGTATGAATATTACCATGAACAAACAGACATGTTTTGTCTTTTTGAACTTGGCTATTAATGTGTCTCAAGTTAAATAACTAGAGTAAAATAATATTGAATTTTACTGGGTATAAGTATACTTATACAACTTCAAAATCACAATGTGCTAGCCATTTGCTAGTTCAATAAAATGATGTTTAACATTAGAAAATTTAAATTTCAAAATCTATATTTTCAATCAGGATTGTAGGGAAGTCTCCATTTTAATTAGATTTGTAACCTCCTTCATTTCCTGCCTCATGTCTAAATTAATTTACACTGCACTCATTGTGATTATCAAATTAGAGAAATGATTCTGAACAATGCTGAAATGCTAGTTGGTTTCATATACATCATATACAACTTTACTACAGTGTAGTTTGGAAAGATTTTATTTTGAAATTTATATTGATAATGAGTCACTGTAAAGACTAATGAAATAATACATATGTAGCACATTGCTCAATTACTGCCACCTATACATGATCCCTAACTGTTAACTATTAGTACAGGCTATTAGATTTATCTTTAAACAAGTTGAAGGGAACCAGGCTGACATTTAGTACTAATGAGAGCTAAGAAAATGATAAGAATGTCTACTAAACTGAGTTGATTAAGTAATAACTCATGTGAGCAATTAAATACTGTTTTGAAATCTTGTGAGAAGGACAATATTTAATAGAATATCTTTTTGTCAAGATAAAACTAAAATACTGAATAACACTAAACAGTTGAGAAATGTGTGTGTATGTGTATGTGTATTTATAGTTTATTGTATATGTGTGTGTGTGTGTGTGTGTGTGTGTGTGTGTGTGTGTGTGTGTTTTGGTGTGTGAATGTTTGGGTATGTATAGTTTAAATGAAGTTGGGCCACTGAGACTGACAGTGCTCCTCACAACAGGAGCATAACCTGACAAAATCCCCATTGCCATACATGAGACACTATAAGTTACTATACAGTGTCATCTAAGAGACTCTAAAAATAAAAGAGACTCTTGCCGATGTTCTCTGCTGATTTTCAGAACCTGAAGAAATGACTCTATTGCTGAAGATACCATAAATTTTCATCAATGACTTAGAACAATCAAGATAGAACTGATCTTGAAGCCTCCCCCTTAACTGAATATCATAATATCAGAAGAGACTTTGCACACTGCCAAGGGGAGGAAAACAATTATTCCCACACAAATTCAAATCCTAGACCTCCCAATTTTGACCACCCTGGCTAGATATTCCCAATCTTGCAACAGTAGAACTCTCATTCTTTCAATAACCACAAGCTACCTAATTTAACATAAGGCTCATTTAAGAAGAGGACTATCATACATGTTAATGTAAAATTAGCAAATTATATGTGGTTACTGAGATCATATATCTTAGAGAGGAACCTACTATTGCTACTTTCCTATACTGGTAAAATTCAAAATTACATTCTAAATGCATATCCTCATACCTACAGATAACTCAAGCTTTTTACAACACATCAAAGAACCTTCCTTTTGCAGTAGAAAAAAAAAAAAAACAATACAGAAAGTGACAACTGGTCAAAACGTAGAGAGCACATAGGCAGTTTGTCTGCCAGCCCACCAGGCTCGGAGGCCATGTCCTGCTCAGAGAGCTACAGGAGAAGCCCCATGGCGAGATTTGCCGCCTGCAGGGACAGAAAAGGATCACTAGGTACTGTATCACCCTGAGCTTTAGATCTCTGGTGGTGCAAACCGCCAGGGGTCTGCCTGCACTCAGGAACTGAACACATAGGCGGTTAGTCTGCCAGCCCACCGGGCTCAGGGCCCTTGTCCTGCTCATAGAGCTGCAGAAGAAGAGAAGTCCTGCGGCCATATTTGCTGCCTGCCAGGACAGAAAAGGGTCACTAGGTACTGTATCACCCTGAGCTTTAGATCTCTGGTGGTCCAAACCGCCAGGGGTCTGCCTGCACTCAGGAACTGAGCACATAGGTAGTTTGTCTGCCAGCCTGCCAGGCTCGGGGCGCATGTCCTGCCCAGAGAGCTGCTGAAGGAGAGAAGCCCTGCGGCCATACATCAGCAAGCCAGTCCATCGCAGGACTTGTGTCCTATGTGAGAATCCACAGAGGGAGTGACCCCCACCACACCATCTTCACTCCATAATAGAGCAGAGAACACCTGGTTGACCTTGACAACCTAAGTATAACATTGCTTGAGGCAAGACTGAGAAGGGCTCCAAAGGCACAAAAGAGGAAGGCAGCATATCAGTAATCTGTGCTAGAAGAAACCCACTCATCCAGTGGTGCAGAGATAACCTTAAAGATCCACAGTAGGTTGAAGCACCAGCCAGTGACAATAAGACCATTTAACTCCTGGGAGAACTAGATGGCTAAAGGCAAACGTTGGAACGTTACTAACAGAAACCAAGGCATTATGGCAGCATCTGAACCCAATTCTCCAACAATAGCAAGTCCTGGATACCCCAACACACCAGAAAAACAAGATTTGGATTTAAAATCACTGGTCATGATGCTGGTACAGGAACACATGAAGGACATACTTAGAGAAATTCAGGAGAAAATGGATCAAAAATTAGAAGCCCTTACAAGGGAAACACAAAAATCATTGAAAGAAATTCAGGAGAATACAAAAGCCAATAAGGAGGAAACACAAAAATCACTTAAAGTAATAGAGGAGAACTTTGATCACAGGGAGAAGTCATGAAAGGGGAAACACAAAAATCTCTTAAAGAATTAGAGGAAAACACAAACAAGCAAATGACGGAACTGAGCAAAAACTTCCAGGATCTAAAAACAGAAGTAGAAACAACTAAGAGAGCGCAAAGGGAGACAACTTTGGAGATAGAAAACCTTGGGAAGAAATCAGGAACCATAGACTCAAATATCAACAACAGAATATAAGAGATAGAAGAAAGAATCTCAGATGCTGAAGATACCATAGAAACCATGGACTCAATGCAAAAAGCTTGTAACCCAAAACATCCAGGAAATCCAGGACACAATGAGAAAGCCAAATCTAAGGATTATAGGCATTGATGAAAGTGAAGATTTACAACTTAAAGGGCCAGCAAATATCTTCAACAAAATTATGGAAGAAAACTTCCCTAACCTAAAGAGAGAGATTCCCATGAATATACAAGAAGCCTACAGAACTCCAGACTGGACCAGAATAGAAATACCTCCCGTCACATAATAATCAAAACCCCAAATGTTTTAAACAAAGAATACTTAGGGCAGTAAGAGAAAAAGGGCAAGTAACATATAAAGAAAGACCTAGCAGAATTACACCAGATTTCTCACCAGAGACCACGAAAGCTAGAAGATCCTGGGCTGAGCTCATGCAGACTCTAAGCGAACACAAATGCCAGCCGAGACTACTATACCCAGTAAAACTCTCAATTACTATAGATGGAGAAACCAAGATATTCCATGACAAAACCAAAGTTACACAATATCTTTCTACAAACCCAGCCCTACAAAGGATAATAGGGGGAAAACGCCATTACAATGAGGGAAACTATACCCTGGAAAAAGCAGGATATTAAGCTTCTTTCATCAAACCCAAAGAAGATAACCACACAAGTATAAAATTAAAATCAAAAAAGGTAGGAAGCAATAACCACTACTCCTTAATATCTCTTAACATCAATGGACTCAATTCCCCAATAAAAAGACATAGACTAACAGACTAGTTACGTAAACAGGACCCTACATTTTGCTGCATACAGGAAACACATCTCAGTGTCAAAGACAAAAACTACCTTAGAGCTACCTTGTAGCTGGAAGACAATTCTACAAGCAAATGGTCCCAGGAAAAAAGCTGGAGTTGCCATTCTAATTTCAGATAAAATTGACTTTCAACCTAATGTCATCAAAACACACATGGAAGGTCACTATTTGCTGGTCAAAGGAAAAATCCAACAAGAAGAACTCTCAACCCTGAACATCTATGCCCCAAATACAAGGGTGCCCTCATTCATAAAAGAAACTTTACTGAAGCTCAAAGTACACATTGCACCTAACACAATCATTGTGGGCGACTTCAACACTCCACTCTCACCAATGGACCGATCAGGAAAACAGAAACTAAAGAGGGAGACAGTGAAACTAATTGAAGCTTTGGACCAATTGGAGTTAACAGATAAATATAGAACTTTTCATCCCAAAGCAAAAGAATATACCTTTTTCTCAGCACCTCATGGTACCTTCTCCAAAATAGATCATATAGTTGGTCACAAGACAGACCTCAACAAATATAAGAAGATTGAAATAATCCCATGCCTCCTATCAGATCACTATGAAGTAAAAGTGGTCTTTAATAACAGTAAAAACAACAGAACGTCCACATACACATGGAAACTGAACAATACTCTACTCAATGATGCCTTGGTCAAGGAAGAAATAAAGAAAGAAATCAAAGATTTCTTAGAAGTTAATGAAAATGAAGGCACAACATACACAAATCTTTGGGACACAATGAAAGCAGTGCTAAGAGGAAAACTCATAGCTTTGAGTGCCTCCAAAAAAGAAATTCGAGAGAGTTTCTAGAAGATTAACGGAACAACTGAAAGCCCTGGAACACTAGAAGATTAACGGAACAACTGAAAGCCCTGGAACAAGAAGAAGCTAATTCACCCAGGAGGAGAAGAATACAGGAAATCATCAAACTCAGGGCTGAAATCAATCAAGTAGAAACCAAGAGAACCATACAAAGAATCAACAAAACCAAAAGCTGGTTCTTTGAGAAAATCAGCAAGATAGATAAACCCTTAGCCAGACTAACCAAAGGGCACAGAGAAAGTATCCAAATTAAAAAAAAATTAGAAATGAAAACGGAGATATTACAACAGAAACCAAGGAAATTCAAAAAATCATCAGATCCTACTACAAAAACCTGTACTCAACACAACTGGAGAATCTGGAGGAAATGGACATTTTCTTAGACAGATACCAAATACCAAAATTAATCCACGATCAAATAGACCATCTAAACAGACCCATAACCCCTAAAGAAATAGAAGGGGTCATAGATAGGCTTCCGACCAAAAAAAGCACGGGACCAGATGGTTTCAGTGCAGAATTCTATCAGACCTTCAAAGAAGACCTAACACCAATACTCTTCAAACTTTTCCACCAAATAGAAACAGAAGGAACACTACCCAACTCCTTCACTGAAGCCACTATTAAGCTGATACCAAAACCACACAAAGATCCAACTAAGAAAGAGAATTTCAAGGTGATTTCCCTTATGAATATCGATTCAAAAATACTAAATAAAATTCTTGCCCACCGAATCCAAGATCACATCAAAACGATCATCCACCATGATCAAGTAGGCTTCACCCCAGGGATGCAGGGATGGTTCAATATAAGGAAATCCATAAATGGCATCCACTACATAAACAAACTCAAAGAAAAAAACCACATGATCATTTCATTAGATGCTGAAAAAGCATTTGACAAAATTCAGCATCCTTTCATGCTAAAAGTCTTGGAAAGGACAGGAATTCAAGGCCCATATCTAAACATAGTAAAAGCAATATACAGCAAACCGGTAGCCAACATCAAACTAAATGGATAGAAACTTGAAGCAATCCCACTAAAGTCAGGGACTAGACAAGGCTGCCCCCTCTCTCCATATCTTTTCAATATAGTTCTTGAAGTTCTAGCTAGAGCAATTAGACAACAGAAGGAAGTCAAAGGAATACAAATTGGAAAGGAAGAAGTCAAACTATCACTATTTGCAGATGATATAATAGTATACTTAAGTGACCCTAAAAACTCTTCTAGAGAACTCCCACAGCTGATAAACAACTTCAGCAAAGTGGCTGGCTACAAAATCAATGCAAGCAAATCAGTAGCCTTTATATATTCAAAGGATAAGCAGACTGAGAAAGAAATTAGGGAAATGACACCCTTCACAATAGCCACAAACAGCATAAAGTATCTTGGGGTGACTCTAACCAAACAAGTGAAAGACCTATACGACAAGAACTTCAGATCTCTGAAGAAGGAAATCGAAGATCTCAGAAAATGGAAAAATCTTCCATGCTCATGGATTGGCAGGATTAATACAGTTAAAATGGCCATCTTGCCAAAGGCATTCTACAGATTCAATGCTATCCCCATAAAAATCTCCACCCAGTTCTTCATAGAGCTAGAAAGAGCAATTCTCAAATTCATCTGGAATAACAAAAAACCCAGGATAGCTAAAACTATTCTCAACAGTAAAAGAACTTCAGGGGGATTCAGTATCCCAGACTTTAAACTTTACTACAGAGTGATAAAAACTGCATGGTATTGGTACAATATCAGGCATGCAGATCAATGGAATAGGATTGAAGACCCAGAAATGAACCAACACACCTATGGTCACTTGGTCTTCGACAAAGGAGCTGAAAGCATCCAGTGGAAAAAAGATAGTCTTTTCAACAAATGGTGCTGGTTCAATTGGAGGTCAGCATGCAGAAGAATGCGAATCGATCCATTCTTATCTCCTTCTACTAAGCTCAAGTCCAAATGGATCAAGGACCTCCACATAAAACCTGACACACTGAACCTAATCGAAAAGAAACTGGGGAAGACCCTGGAGGACATGGACACAGGGGAAAAGTTCCTGAACAGAACATCAATAGCTTATGCTCTAAGATCAAGAATTGAGAAATGGGACCTCATAAAACTACAAAGTTTCTGTAAGGCAAAGGACACTGTCGAAAGGACAGAATGTCAACCAACAGATTGGGAAAGGATCTTCACCAACCCTAAATCCAACAGAGGTCTAATATCTAATATATACAAAGAACTCAATAAGGTAGAACCCAGAGAACCAAATAACCCCATTAAAAAGTGGGGTACGGAGCTAAACAAAGAATTTTCACATGAAGAACTTTGGAGAGTTGAGAAACACCTTAAGAAATGTTCAACATCATTAATCACTAGGGAAATGCAAATCAAAACAACCCTGAGATTTCACTTCACACCAGTCAGAATGGCTAAGGTCAAAAACTCAGGAGACAGCAGGTGTTGGCGAGGATGTGGAGAAAGAGGAACACTCCTCTACTGCTGGTGGGATTGCAAGATGGTGCAACCACTTTGGAAATCAGTCTGGTGGTTCCTCAGAAAACTGGGCATGATACTTCCTGAGGACCCGGTTATACTACTTCTGGGCATATATCCAGAGGATTCTTCAGCATGCAATAAGGACACATGTTCCACTATGTTCATAGCAGCCCTATTTGTAGTAACCAGAAGCTGAAAAGAACCCAGGTGTCCTTCAACAGAGGAATGGATACAAAAAATGTGGTATATTTACACAATGGAGTACTATTCAGCCATTAGAAACAATGAATTCATGAAATTCTTAGATAAATGGATGGAGCTGGAGAACATCATACTAAGTGAGGTAACCCAGTCTCAAAAGATCAATCATGGTATGCACTCACTGATAAGTGGATATTAGCCTAGAAACTTTGAATACCCAAGACATAATCCACAAATTAAATGATGTCCAAAAAGAATGGAGGAGTGGCCCCTGGTTCTGGAAAGACTCAGTGCAAGAGTATAGGGGAATTCTAGAACAGGGAAGCGGGAAGGGGTAGATGGAGGAACAGGGGGAGGGAAGAGGGCTTAGGGGACTAACGGGGAGTGGGTACCCAGAAAAGGATAAATCATTTGAAATGTAAATAAAAATATATCAATAAATAAAAAAAAAATGTAGAGAGCAACTGACCACTGTGTGCCAAATTCCAAATAATACATCTACAACACCACCAGTTGTATTCTGTGCTCTGATCTCAGCAACAACCCTCACATCTGGGGACATCACAGAAGAGGTTGTGGAAAGATTGTAGGAACAAAAAACCAGGAAGTCTGCTGTGATACATTTTCTGCATATGACATGGAAGAAGTACACATGAACTCTCATCAACAATATGCCTGATTAAACAAAACCTGCTCAGTGAAAATAACAGTATTAAGTCCATGTGGATATGGGAAATCTCACAGAGCTGTGGGGAGTTTTGGGGGCCACTTCTAAGAATTTGACAAGAATTTAATATTGGGCTAGGCCAAGGAAGTAGGCACAAGATGAACACAGCTGAGGAATGTGTTCTTTGTGTCTTCACGAGTCTTGTTAAGACCCGGAATATAGTAATCATAGAACCTCTGTGTATGCTTTGTTTGTTCCTTAACTACTTTGTTTATGCCTTAGGACTGACCATATTCTTTGTATATAGGCAGAATGATATAAAAGCAAACTAGAAAAATGAAACCTGCTTCAGCTTCAGCACTGGCTGGAGCCACGTTATAATGTTGTCTAATTGTCTATTTTTTAATCCTCACTCCCTTTCTCAAGACCCCCTCTTCACTGGCTGATCTGGCTTGGTCACAAGTCTTCTCCATTATTTCCAAGAGAGAAGGAATCAATCATTTTCAGGGATGAACCTCCTAAGTGTTTGTCTAATCCCCAGTGATCAGACCTAAACACATATGCATAGAGGCAAATGTAGTCTAAATCTATTCGACAACTTGTAATTATATATGCATACAGGTGTATGGTTGTGTGTGTGTGCACATGTATAAACAATGATAATTGAAAAGATAACATTAATTTTCAAGACAGTAGAATGGATATGGGAGGAATTGAATCAGGGAGAGGGAGGGGTGGAAGTGATGTCAATACATACATTTGAAATTCTAAAAAAAATATTTTAAAAATCATACACTACATTCTCTCTTTTTCTAGTTCTTTAGCTCTTTTGTGTGTATGTGTAAAAGTAGTAATAGATTATATGGTGAGATGCCAGCCAAAAATAAAGGGGCTTAGGAATTAAGTTTAATTTTCTGGCACTTTAAATTTGGATTTCCAATCCTCTGAAACTATGAAAAGTAAAATTTTGCTATGTAAACCACCGAGTTTATGATAGTTTACTGTAACAGCTTGAGCATTGTACTTTCTTCACATAAGGAATAAAGCCTTAACTCCCTCCAAAGTATATAATATTGGTGATTTATTATATTGTCAAAATATAATATTATAGAGGAAAAGAAATTTTTTTTTGTTTTTCTGGATATTTTTTTCTAGACAGGGTTTCTCTGTATAGCCCTGGCTGTCCTGGAACTCACTCTGTAGACAAGGCTGGCCTCGAACTCAGAAATCCACCTACCTCTGCCTCCCAGAATGCTGGGATTACAGGCATGTGCTACCACCGCCCAGCTGAAAATTTTTATTTCAAACGTATATAGTAAAAATCAAAGAAAAGTGAAAACTCATTGAGGCTTGTAGACTGTGTATATATATTTTAAGTTTTAATTATATATTCAGATTAACAGGTATATGTCTGTCTTTACTTTGTTTTTGTTTTTGTTTATATTGGTTGGTTGGTTGGTTTGTTTGCATTGATTTGTTTTTGGTTTTTTGTTTGTTTTGTTTGTTTTTATTTGTTTGTTTGTTTGGTTGGGTTTTGGCAGCTTTCAAATCCATAATCCCTGTTAACTCTTACCTAAGTGCCTAAATGGCCTAGTTTCAGAATGCAATTAATTTAGAAAAATGATCTATGACATCCTGATTCTTTTTCCATGTACTAGTAGCACTCTTGCACACTGATAAGTGACTTCGTTTCTATTCCCTGGTTTGTTGGCTCATGAACATACATTTCCTGACATGCTGTATAAAACTATATTCATATGAGAAGATACCAGAACAAACATTTCTAGTCATACTAGCCTCTCTACATGCTTCAACATTCCTGGATGCAAGAGGAGTACAGCTTCCATAAGAAGTCCATCTCATTCGGTTTTTTTTTTTTTCTCTCATTCAAATCTGCTATTTAAAAACCTGTATCATGTTGTAATGTCATTTTATATAGATCACTCTTCCAGATCTTCTGTACCATACTTTTAAAATCTGCCCAAGAAGTTTAATTTTCTCTGTTTCTAGACTTGATTTCACTTTATCAGAGAAATTTTTAAATACTATGCTCATGTTTATCTTTTTTTTATATTTGAGATTATAATGACAATATTTCTCCCTTCCTTTTGATTCCTCCAATTCCTCCCATAATCCCCTCCCTAGTCTCCTTCAAATTTATGGGCCTCTCTGTTTACTAATTGTTATTAGATGCACATATGGAATACAAATCTTATTTATAAGATATTCATAGAAGCTGTGCATCACAGACACTGAGTATAAACTAGAGCCCATTTGCTTAAATGAAAATGCTTTCTCCTCTTCTTATCTTCCAACCTTGAATAAAGTTATTTCACCTCTTGTTATGCTTTACTTTTCCTAGTCACAAAATAATGAGAATGAAGTGGCCTTGCCAAGATGTTATGAGTCTTGCATATGATAAACCAGGTAAATCATTTATGGTACATGGTACAATCATTTATACAATTTATGGACATGGTATAAAGTAAATAATGAATAATTTTTAACTATTGTTAATCAATTCCTTTACTATCTGCATGTTATAATGCTAGGTGATAAAGGGCAAAGTCATTATTTCAAGATACTATACAGTTAGGTTATAGCAATTTTGAAGCACACTGTAATCTTTTTATTCGGTGGAATTAATTTCAAGCAATCTTTACTAAAATTAAGTAACTCAAAGTAGCATTTACCAAAACAATAAAAAACCCTGAGCCATTAGACATTTTAATCCTGTCCTTTAAAACCAGTAAGAGTTAAGGAAATCACTTAAAACCATTAAATTGTAGTGTCTTCACATAATAAAACTTTCCACAACAAATAAATACTTGTTGATCTCCCAGTATATGTCTATGCTTATAACTAATTCTTTACAAAAATCATATCACTCTTCTTTATAATACTGGTATGGAATAAGTATATATACTCATTATGTAACAAAAATTCTGAAGCTCTGTCTGTACCCCTGGGTTATTAAAATCAAATGTGTGCAAACTTAAATGCCCTTCATATAAAGGTTGAATGTAGTTGCAGGTTAGGACTGCTTTTCATTTAATGTGCCAGGCAGCATAGCCTTGGTAGGGACAGAATGACATGGTTCCTGCCCTTGGGACAGGACCAGCTAACATGGGCCTCCAGAAGTGTCTGCTGCTGTGGGTTTAAGGCTTGTTTTTATAATAATGCAGATATTTTATGTTCCTTCTCCAAGGAAAGTCACTCCAAGTTACTTTTAGTGTTAATGATTCCATGATAATGAGACACAACAAGAGTCCAGGAGGCAAAAGATGTGGCTAATGTCTTAGCAGAATGGTAAATTCTGGGACCTTCAGGACAACCTTAAGGATGTGGAAAAGAACTCTAAAAACTTGGGTTCAAAAGTATATAATTTCTCAAATAATAAGAATGCAATATGAATTATATGGGGGACTTCATGGATCTAAAGGAACAAAAGTAGCTTCTCTGTGAGCCAACTTGTCAGGAAATAATAAAGAAAAAGATAGAGGTTTAGAGAGTGGTGATAGCAGGAGATCTACCCAGCTAAGTTTTTGTTTATGCTTGCAAGAGCAGACAGAATCTGGAGTTCACCTTTGGCCTGGGACAGAGCAAGGTTAGGCCCAGTTGTGGTAGAAATGGTAATTTCAGGACCGGGTCACATCTAGCTAGGTTATGGTCTCAACACTTTAATTTAGCTGCCTTAACAGAGGCAGGCAGATCTCTGACTTCTTTTGCAATGTTAAAAGAAATTGTGAACTTGCTGTCTCCTAAGAATTAAGGAGCTGGGATCATGGAATGCTGATTCATGAGATAATCAAAAGGAAACCTGGAGTAAATGACTGGATTGATATGTAAAATCAAAGACAGGGCTTATGATCTGCTAGAGATGAGCTACCCAAAGGAATTTTTAGTATAGCAAAGACGAACTGCTTAAAGAACTGTCTTGAGCAGAACTTAAAGAAAGCTGTTTGGAGATCTCTAGAGAAAGCCAACCAGAGAGAAAGAAAGCAGAACAGAGAGAAAGCAGGGTGGAAAGCTGTCTTGAGCAGAACATAGGCTGCCAGCAGGGACCCAGGATTTGACTTATAGTTTTTTGTTTTCACCATTGTCAGAAACCCCTTCTCTCAGAACTCCTCTCCATGCCTTGGCATTAATGGACAAGTGTTAACAAAGCACAGCCTTCCCACATTCTTGAGTTGTAGGCAATCTAAATCATAATAATAGTTGTTTCTATATTTAAATATAATAAATTCAAATCTTTGAGAGACAATTATTGTCATATTAAAATGAATACATAAAAATAAGAATAGATGTTAGGTAGAATAAATATTACTATTCTATGAATATGAAAGGGTTAATGGTTTTACATCTTTCAAAATATTAAGAATTCCACATCTCAGTAAAGACGCTGAAGAAACAAGGATTTTGGAGCTTATGGATTAAATTTGAGCATGTTTGAAAACAGAAGACAGGGAAGCATCATGTGAAATTATTTTACCTGTGATAAAGGCTCCCTTTCATTATTTATCATCTGGGAAATTTTTCTCTTAAGTCAGTGGCACACATGGCAATCCAAAAATAGCATGTCTTTGCCAAGGATACCCACCTATTTTTATTAAACAAGTATCAGCTTTAGACATGATACCTGCAAATACAAAAAAAAATAGTATCTAATACTGAAAATTGAAACTATGCAGGGCACAAGAAATAATAGATAATGCTGTGCTATTTGATACTACAAAAAGCTTATAAATGAAGACTAGTTTTGATTATGCCTTGTATTGATTTGTGGCCTATAACTCCAGGATACATTTTAGAGTGACCTTTCTTTACAGAAGGAATCAAAAGAAAAGACTTCATTTCCACCTGAAAATAACCAATATGGCTTTATAAGTATGTATTTATGGGCAACTGAAAAATGTTCTTTACTTGTATTTCATAGCACTCTGCATGGGGCCACTAGGACTAGGGATTTGGCCAGCAGAAATTTGTAATAATGATTTTAAGCACTTTCAGGATACTGAGAAAATTTAGGCATTCTCAATATTGTCACTCAATACAGTGATTCTTCATTTCTTTAATAATAAAGGAAATTCCTGCTGATCAAGTCATTATATAGCTTAAGGCTCTTTGGAGAGAAGTTATTGCTATGCTTAATTTATGTTTTTTAGGGTTCATCTCAATATTAGCCTTTTATCATTCCAGTGGGAGTAGAGTCTTAATAGAATGGGATGAAGTTATTAAAACATATAACTCCATAATATACATATTTCCACTCCTCCCTCTAGAGTGCAAATTTTTCTTTCAATCTGAAGAAAGCAGGAAATGATTTACCTGTATGTCTTCCAAGTTTACATTAATCTTTAATGAAAACTGTGTTAGTATCTTTTCATAATTAACTATCCTTTTCATGAGAGATAATTTGATTTCAACCAATTTTTTTTTCAAAAGTAGAAAGGAGTTTGTATATGCAAGCAAGAATATGCTTTAGAATCCTAACTTCTTTTTTCTTATGTCATTTACTAAAGAACTTTTGCTGAAATGCTGCCAGACGATTTCTGAAGGTCAACTGAAAGTGAGTTTGTGGCATGGTCAGATAAGAGAAAACTGCCTAGAGCTCTGTTATTCACATCATTAATCAGAAAAGGGAAGAACTTAGAAGAAAGCAGCCACAAAATGTGAGTTATGTGGGCCAGAGAAGAATATATAATTCCATTCAGTAGAGTGTGAAAGTTTCCATATATCTGCTACTCCTAAATCAGTAATAGTTGAGGATTAAGTTTTATGAGCTTTAAAAAAAATGGTATTCATAACAATATATGCCAAACCTTTGTGAAGCAGGAGCCAAGGCCACAGAAAGTCAGCACTCCAAATTGTTTTAGTAAAGGCATTGTTCAGAATTTTGAAAGAACTATACAGGTTGCACTATAATTTTTTTAAAGTTGGGTAATTCATAAATGAAGCAAAACTATTCCTTGTCCTCTGAACTCTTAAACAGCTATAACTATTTAGATTGATATGGCTGGTTGGAGGCTGTAGGATAAATAGAAATATAGTTCCTAGTACACACTGGATTGCTTTTGTTTATTAAACACAAAGAAATAGGCAATTATAAAGGTACAAGTTGTAATCATTTCCATGATATAGAGAAGGAAATTAAACTTGAAAATAACTTGTTTAAAATATTAGGACACATTTTAAAGCCCATAGTAAAAAAAATTAATATTATTTATTCCCTAAGCCTTGGTCACACATAGGCAATGCTGGTTCTCATTTTTTTCTCAGTAATACATGATTAGGACCCAGTTCATTGTGGATCTACTAACTTAGACAAGGCTGTGCTAGGTAGAAACATGTGTGACCATGGATTTGGAAGAGGGATGTATTTTAAGACAATTTGTGGTAAATTGGAGGGAGAAAATTGGGGTAGACCTGGACATATTTTATTTATACTTGTATACAATTCTAAAAAAAAAAAGATTTTAAGAAAAGAGTCAAGAGTAAGGAAAGTAGATAAAGAAATACTAGGTAAAAGTGTGTTCACAAAATTTCATGCCATATGTAGAAGAAATGCTAATAAATTTTTCAGGAAATTTGATATGTGAATTGTTTCTCGGGTATTCCAAGCTTCTAGGCTAATATCCGCTTATCAGTGAGTGCATATAATTGAGTGTTCATATGAGACTGGGTAACCTCACTTAGTATGATGTTCTCCAGTTCCATCCATTTGTCTAAGAATTTCATGAATTTATTGTTTCTAATGGTTGAATATGCACATATCAAATGATGCCCAAGAAGAAGGAAGGAGTGGCCCCTGGTTTTGTAAAGGCTCAGTGCAGCAGTGTAGGGGAATACCAGGACAGGGAAGTGGGAAGAGGTAGGTTAGGGAACAGGGGAAGGGAAGAGGGCTTATGGGACATTCGGGGAGGGGGGATCCAGGAAAGGTAAAAATCACTTGAAAATAAATAAAGAATATATCGAATAAAAAAAGAAAAGAAAAAAAAACACATGCAGACATCGTCATATTGTAGATATAGGATGTGTTCATTAATATATGCTATCTGTTCTTCCGATCTCAGCTGAAAACCAACCTGCTTCTGTAAGACCTGAAAAACGAGGGTGTCCCAGCGCCCCATGCCTCAAAAGGTGACACCCATATCACTCAAGAGAAACGGACTCGATACAATAAGCAAGAGGATTTTTATTCCAGAGCTCTGGTCCACAGTCATACACCATGCAGGGGTAGAGGACTGTGGGACCCGAGTGCAGAATTGGGACAGCTTTTATAAGTTTACAACAAAGCCTGCGAATCACAAACCAGTCATTCCTTAGCATCGAGAGCCTGCATAATGTAAGCCAATCGATTTGTACCACTCCATAGTTTTTAGGCCAATCAGTTTAAATTATCAGAGCCTGCTCTCTGTGGACAAATTAGTTTCCTATTTTCTTGGAGGTCTATAGCTGCATGGACTCCTGGGTGGGGGTAATGGCGTAAGCAGTTTACAGAAACAAGATAAGCAGATAATTAGCTCATTTCAGGTTACCTTACGAGGCCAGGATCACCTATTCAAGGCCTTTTTACCTAGCTCTTAACAAAGGGCGGGCTCTGGAATGCGACCTTATACCTAGCTTCTAACAAAGAGTGGGCTCTGGAATATGAAGTGTTTGGGGATCCTTAGAAGGCTGGAGTTAGAGCTTCTTTGGAGTGAGATAGCATTTTAAACTTCTGACTTCTTGGGAGTCATTAGAGAGTTAGGCTGTATTTTCTATCCTTTCAGTTCTACTTATGAATTTTCCCTTTCTGAGTATTCCAATGAATAAAATCACAGAATGTTTATGGTTTGAGATTTAGTTACTTATTTTTTCCTCAGTTTTATTTTCAAATAAATAACTTTTGGTTCATTTATCCTCACTATTTTTCTGGCTGCTCATTTTATTAATTTCCCCTATGATCTTGATGTTTTTCTCTGCTTCAATATTCTTTCATAATTCCAGGTTTATTTCTATGAAAATTTAGATTTTTTGAGAGCTTCTTTCTTTCTATACAAAGTTTCCTAAAGCTACAAAAATATTCTCCCAAGTAATGCCTTAGCCTCAGAGTAACCATTTTATTTTTCTTTGAAGTTGACTATATTAACAATATGTTCAATTTTGTTTACCATTTAGTATATGATAATGTGCATTATTCCTTATACTTTTTGATTCCTTAGTTTTTACTTTTATTTCTATTAACTTTTGAACTAATTCCTGTGTGGCTGGTGAGTATATTTTAAATAATTTCTATTATTTTTAAGTTAGTAATATTTATTATAAAGCCTAGCATAGGATGGTATACTCATGTGATTTCCTACTCTTAAATCCAAGTGTATATATTCCCTTGTTCTTAGATTAAAAACAGAGTCATTTTATGTTACTGTAAAACCCCCAGGTGATCCAACTCCAATTGTCAGCTATCACATATCTTATTCCTTTGTTAATTACATGTCCTGCCTCTAGCAGATATTGATCATGCTTTTACAAATTCTTTCTGGATTACCGTTTCTGAAGGTTTGTATATGTGTGGCCTAGAGAGTGGCACTATTAGGAGGTATGGCCTTGTTGGAGGAAGTGTATCACTGTTGGTGTGGGCTTTGAGACCCTATTCCTAGCCATAGAATAGCCAGTCTGCTCCTGGCTTCCTTTGGATGAAGGTATAGAACTCTCAGCTCCTGCATCACCTTGCCTGCCTGGATGCTGCCATGCTTCCTGCCATGGTGTTAACAGAATCAACCTCTGAAAATGTTAGCTAGCAAATTAAATGTTTTCCTTTACAAGACTTGCTTTAATCATGGTATCCCTTCACAGTAGTAAAACACTAACCAAGACAGCACTTTTGCTAATATTACTTGCCTTACTTCTTATTTCCTTCTTATATTTCAAACATCAATTCACCTTCTTATCGCTCTGAACTTAGAGCTCTGATTCTGAGTCAAGAACCCGATTCATCACACAATGTATTTGTTTATTCCAAACATTAGCTTTAAACCCTGTTCAGTACTGAAATGTCATGCTTGCTGTTATTGTGTACTTTGTTTCATTGATTCATTATGTTTTAAATAGGATAACCTTTATTTTGCTTTAATATTAGTGCATGTCTATTATAATATTTTCACTTATTTAAAATAGATTGTATTTAATTTTTATCAATTGTACTGATGTAATTAATTATTTTATTATTTTAATTGATATGTATTAATTTAATTAATTGTGATAATTTATTGTAATTAATTATAAATTACTTGTATTAAATTGTAAGAATGAATAAAACAAAGCACATACTAAAGTAGCTAGAGGACTAATAAATTAGTATATGAGCAAAGAGAAAGAAAACTTTGATCAAGTAATACAGAAAATAACAAAACAATTAGAGTCGTAACTCACTAAGTGATATGAATATGAGAGACATTAAAAGTTATAAAAAAATTAATAAAGATTAAGTATTAAGGAAAAAAAAAGATCACCAGCAAACTGATGTCCTTGCCATCAATTCATCTGATGGAAGGAGAGAGCATGTTTTTATCAGATAATGTGTACCTTAGTAAATTGATATTCTCTCTTTTGCTCTGTATTTCTTTCTCCACATACACAATAAATAAAGATAAAAGTTAAATAAAATAAATTTTAAATGAATGAAATTATAATAAATGTGTACTAATATTAAATCAAAATAATATTTATTATGTATAAAACATAATGAAGAATGAATGAAACAAAGTAATAATTGAATATTCTAATTTATAACATTTACAACATGACATCTTAAAGTAGTTATGAATTAATTGTATGGACCATGTAATTAAATAAGCAATGTTTAAAAAATTGATACAAGTAATATATGAGAATTATATGCACTATAACAAAAATATACTCCCAATATTCCAATATGAATACATAAAGTATTTCTAAAAACAAGATGATTGAGATTACAAGTAATGGTGAAAACTGTGCATGCCCCCAGCCTTGACTAGGCTAAATAGATCTTAATTGTTTGCCACAGTTGGACTTCCACTGACCTAGCCTACCTAGGTGAAGTATTCTACTTTGCTACACCTGCAATTTCCTACAGGAACAGACTGGTTGCTGAGCTTGTTTTGCAACATAATCCAGCTGAAACAAAGGATGGGATCTGTGGGTTTTCCCTATATAAATGAAGAGCTGAAAGTAAAACTTTGAGCCTTGATCAGAAACCTTTGTTTTAGCTTCATCCTTCTCTTATCTGCCCATCCTTTTTCATTTCCATCCTCCCTTTCAGGTATACTGAGTTCATCCATAGCTGCAGGACAGCTACAAATAGCACCCAAATGAGGGAACTGAAAATGAGGTTTGAGGTAGGGGAGTAGGGACCACATGAAAAATGCTGTCTTGGTGGAACTCCACAGAAAATGGAAGAAGTAATGGTATCCTGAACAGTGGTAATCAATAAACAACATTAATGCTAGCACTGTCTATAAATTCTATATTTTGGAGGCTGTTGTTGTAGCAGGAGCATTAAAGAAAGAATACAAGCTAGGATGGGACAGTGTCAACTCAATGCTGATATCATCTAGGGGTTGACAGCACAGATATGATAGGGAGTTCTATATAGGCATTTGTTAACAGCCAAGAGCTACTTCAGGTGAAGGCATTTGTCTGCAACCAAGACCTGCATCTGGCGAGAGGAACAGGGTTTAAAATGAAAAAACAAAAACAAAACAACAACAACAACAACAACAACAAAACCCCACATTTTAGAAAAATTTTTAGCTCAAGTATATTTATGCTTTGCATAGTTCCCAGTAGTAGGGATGTTAAATATACAAATGACAGGAGAAATGGTGAGGGAGAGAAAGAGAGAATAGGTTTCAGAAAAACAGTTGTCCCCTGTCTGGGACAAGATAGCTAAAACGCAAGAAAATGGATTTCACAGCTCTCCCTAGAGACAGGAGGAAATTGGGAGAAGTCCTGCTTCCTTTCTGGCTCCTATTGGAGATATCCTTAGTTCTGGTTACATCAAGTTATTTCCTCTCTGTGTATTGTCTGTCTTTGGTGCACCAGTCTGTCCACGTGTCAATTTATGTCTGTTTTGTTTCATTATTTGTTTCCCTTTTGTTCTGTTTCATGTCAAAAAAAAAATGGTTAAAATTTTATCTGCTAGCTATCCATACATGGATTCAGTATCAATTTGAACATCAGATGCTCTGCACCCTTACCTAGAAGTCAAGTACAACAAGAGAAACCTTGCCAGGAGCTGAAAAGCTGTTCTTAAAAGGGCCAGCAGCTTCTCAAGCTCTATGGCAAGTAAGCTGATGGTTGCTTCTCCTAGAAAAATCTCTACAATTGTGTTTATTGGGTTCAGCAGGTCACAAAATACCTCTACTCTTGAAATTATAACTAGAAAAAGCAAGAAAATTTTGTTTGGTCTAAAAATATAAGATATGTGTAGCCACCTCGTTTTTGTTTCCTACTGGTTTTAAAGATATAAGTATTATCTGCATGTCTTGGCTATAGAGTATTGACTTATACATTATTGGGTAAGGCTAAAAGTTTGTAATATTGGTAATAGAAAGTTAGGTTAATACTGGTAACTCAGTATTGGAGTCATTTTAAACAGCGCGTGGCATGAGCCAACCCAGGAAAGCAGGACTCTAAAAATGCTTCTAAATTGGAATAATATTTTTTGTAATTGTTATCCCAGAAACTAGATTTATAAGAGATTGGATTTAAAACAATGTCTCCTTAATGAAGAATTAAAAGTTGCACTGTCCTGCATTCATATATAAGAATTGTCAGCCATAAACTTTACATCATGGAGGTGATACACTTGGTGTTGATTTTGGAGACTGGATTGTTTGTAGAGTTTTAATTTTGCATTCCAAAGTTGTGGTTGTGCTCTGGTGTTATGAGAGAAACTTGAAGATTGTGGTTAAACTGTCAGTGTTCCATTGGCTGCAATTTGCAGTTTGATCACAGGCTCAGGATTTTTAATTCACACATATTTGTAAATAAGATGATTGCTAGAGTAATAAACTGTGACCAGTACAGGCATTCTGTCCTTTTATATAAGCTTCATTACATACAGTGGTAGAGGCAAATTCAACACCCCCAAGATTGGAAAGGAGATCTCAGTGGGATTTTTCTAACAAGGTCCTGAGGAACTGGTAAAAGCAGCTGGTAGAATTTTTGGAGACCTTGGCTGGAGTTCCTTTTATTACACAATTATCTTATGAGAATCCTAATATAGCATGCCATGTAGCCACCTGGCTATACAAAGCAAAGACAGACTTATCTGGATACATTTGTTTTTTTTTTTTTTTTTTTTTTTTTTTTTTTTTTTTTTTACAGAAATTGAACCCTCATATAATCAGGGCTTGACTATGGCTGCTGCCTTTCAGGGGACTGCAATACAAGCATTGCTTTCTCAGTGCCAAGGTGATAAGAAATGTTTTAAGTATGGGGGCATAAATCATTTTAGGAAAAACTGTCCAAAAATAAAATAAAATAAAATAAAATAAAATAAAATAAAATAAAATAAAATAGAGGCATAGACAGGCCACAGAATCATTCCCTTGGAATCTGTACTCACTGCAGGAGGGGTAGTCATTGGGCCAGGCCTCAGGAAATAGGCTCATATTAAGAAATATTTACATCTAAGTTAATGCAAAGCTCATAGAAGCCTCAGCAGAGGCTTGCATGGCACTCCTTTTGTCTTTCAAAACCTGCCTAAGAAAGTTTTTGGGCCCTTGACTCTAGGAACCTGGGGATTACTTTTAGACAACAGCAGCATTATTATAAAAGGATTATAGAGCTATCCAGATGTTATACGAAACAAATTTCAAACTTAAGATTTATGAAAGTCTAATGAGGCTATGAAACTTATAGAGGCATTGCAAACTGGCTTGCCTACCCCAGCTGCCATTTCAGGAAATGAATGAAGAATTATTATGGATTTAGAAGATTGTTTTTATACCGTTCCTTTGTATCCTGATGATTGTAAAGGGGTTGCTTTTAGTGAGCTTGTAATTTTAAAGGGGTCACAAAGTGATATCATTGGAAATTTTAGCCTCAAGTAATGGCTAATAGCTTTACGTTATGTTAAAAAAAATGTCTCTGCTTCCATAGGAGAAGATTGGACTTTGAATCTTTCTGTGTATATTATCCATTATATGGAGGATATTCTAATTGTTGATCTCACTGAAGGCATTTTACTACAAGGCATTTTTTCTTACACAATGGGATTTAAAATATTGGAGTAGTTATTGCTCCAGAAAAGATTTGAATGCAATATCTTTTTCAATATTTGTGGCATCATTTATATTCTAAAAAATTGTGGCACAAAAAATTCAAGAAAGAAAACATTGTTTACTTATTTTAAATGATTTTCAGAGCTTCTAGGAGATATTAATTGGCTAAGACCTCACCTTCAGCTCAACAAAGGTGGACTTAAGCCTCTGTTTGATATTCTCAAGGGGAATGCAAATTAACTGGTGAGGGATGAATAGTTTCATAGGAAGTAGAGGAAGCATTAGCTAAGAACAGATACATTATATACGGATCAATTGTTGGCTGTTTATGTTATTGCTACTCATGTTCTTTGGACAAAGGAAGCATTAATGTGGATTCATTTTTCTTCATCTCCAAGAAAAGTTTGAATATCCTATTATGAAGCTGTGTTGATTCAGAATTATAGGATAGAATCATGGAAGTATTTTGGAAAGAATATCTTGACAACCTAATGAAATATTTATTCCTTATTCCAAATAGCAATTAAATTTGCTATTGCATAATACTGATATTTGGTCTACTGCATGGCAAACATTTTTAGGCAAAATTGATAATCATTATCTAAAAGAGAAGCTGTTACAATTTGCTTCTATGCATGTTTTTGTATTTCCTGTAAATTTATGCATGCACCCCATAAAGAATGCATCTACTGTATTTATAAATAGCTCATCTACATGAGGGAAACATATGTAATTGGATCAAATGTTTATTCTCATGAATTTCCATCCACTTCAACACAAATAATTGAATTACATACTATAGCCACTGTTTTTAAAATGTTGAAAAATCAAACTTTTAATTTGTTATTGATAGCCAATATATAGCTCATGCTTACAAATGCTTGAAATTTTTCCTTTGTTAGATATTGCTAATTCTCAAATTTTGCAATTATTTATGCCAATACAACCCAAGTTAAGAGAAAGCATGGTTTCTTTAAAGGACTATCCTTGGACATTTAAGAAGTCATACTGGATTGCCTGGACAGACCACTTAGGGCAATGCAACAGCAGATTTGCATACCAAGCAGTTATAGGCCTCACACAGGAACATTGGCCATACAATCTCATTCTTTTCTTTTCTTTTCTTTTCTTTTCTTTTCTTTTCTTTTCTTTTCTTTTCTTTTCTTTTCTCTTCTTTTCTTTTTGTTTCGTTTTGTTTTGTTTTGTTTTTGTTGCTGTTGTTGTTTTATTTTGTTTTTTTTCAGGACAGGGTTTCTCTGTGTAGCCCTGACTGTCTGGGAACTCACTCTGTAGACCAGACTGGCCTTGAACTCAGAAATCTGCCTGCCTCTGCCTCCCAAGTGCTGGGATTAAAGGCATGCACCACCACCACCCGGCTACAATCTCATTTTTTACATCATCAAAATAAAATTGGCTCGAGACCATAATTTGGTATTTCTAGAGAATGCACACATCAAATTATAAAGACTTGTTCTCAGTGTGCTCAATTTCTACCTGTACCACATAATGGTGTTAATCCTTGAGGACTTATACCTAATCAATTTTTGCAAATTGATGGTACTCATATTTCTGATTTTGGAAAATTAAAATATGTACATGTGACTATTGATACATTTTCAGACTTTCTAGTTGCAACTGCTTTAACTGGAGAAGCAACTAAAAATGTAATTAGTCACTGCCAGCCTTATTTTTCTAAGTTTGGTGTTCCATATCAGATTAAAACAGATAATGGAACTGGCTATTACAGTCAAGAATTTGAGATGTTTTGTAGACAATTTAATATTACCCATATTTCTGAGATTCTTTATAATTCTAAAAAAACAAGCTATTGTGGAACTTTAAAATAATATCTTCATAAAAAGGGGGATAATTAAATCCCCGTCCACATTATTTAAATCATGATTTTTTAAAATTTTTAACATTTGGATGCCAAGGAACTCTCTGCTGAGCATCTATGGCACCCAACAACTAGGCATCCTTATACATAGGTGAAATAGAAGGATCCACTTACTAGCATACAGCATGATCACAATCAAGTATTTACTATGGGGGAGAGCTTGTGTCTGTGTTTCTTTTTTTCACAAAAGGAAAATGGAGCCTGATGGCTGCCTAAAAGATTGGTTCATCAAGTGGACACAGATACTGAGCCTTCTAATGATTATGATACCAGTGATGAAGACAGCTCAAAATCCCTATCAGCCAGCTGAGTTAACTTCGAGTGTAGACTCCACTCTTACTGGAGAGCAAGTATTGTCTATCAATTCTTAAAGCCACCCCCCATACACCTGGTGGCTAGACTTTGTGTTTGATCTTTGCCAATTAGCATCTGAATTGAATACCTGTAACATTCCCCCAGACAACTTAAATCTTGTTGCTTTTAACTTTTGGATTTTGTACCTTAAACAGATTGGTAGTGTCCACACAGGATTACTTTCAGCAAGCTCAGCTAGTCACCATGTCAGTTTTTCATTGCTATGAAGAAATGCATTGAGTGCATATTCTTATGTCCTTCATGGCTTTGGTCTGAAAGGGAAAGAGTGTGCTTTTGAAGGCCAGTAGTCAGGACCAGGTAATAGTGTTCTTGAGCACCTATCAAGACATAGACAAACACAAAAAACCTGTGTTTCCACAACTGGTAAGGAGCTATATAGACACCTCCACAAGGCAGGCACAGCAGCCTAGCCACTCTATACCCTAGACAGGATTATGGAAAACAAGTAAATTTTGTGCCCACATTCAGCTCATCTTTTAAAAACAAAAAAAGGGAGGGGAAGAATTGTGCCCTTCCTCTTGCCTTGAGCAGGCTAAATAGACCTTAATTGTTTGCCACAGTTGATCTTCCACTGACCTAGCCAACCTGGGTGGAGTATTCTGCCTTGCCACACCTGCAATTTCCTACAGGAGCAGACTGCCTGCTAAGGTTGCTTTGCAACATAATCCAGCTGTAACAAAGGATTGGTCTGTAGGTTTCCCATATATAAATTCAGAGCTGAAAATAAAACTTATCAGAAACCTTTATCTTGGCTTCATCCTTCTCTTGCCTGCCCATCCCTTTTCATTTCCATTCCCCCTTTCAAGTATACCCAGTTCATCTATGGCTGCTGGACAGCTACAGAAAATGTTTCTCAAAACTATGGTGAAACCATATTATGGGCTGGAGAGCTGGATCAGTGGTTAAGAGCACTGAATACTCTTCCAGAGGTCCTCAGTTCAATTCCCAGCAATCAAATGGTGGCTGAAAACCATCTGTCATGAGTTCTGATGAACATTTCTGATGTGTGTGAAGATAGCTACAGTGTACTCATATAAATAAAAATAAATAAATCTTCAAAAAAACATATATGACTGCAATGTGATAAAATCAATACTAAAATGTGCAGAATGATAGCACACGAGCCCTTGGATCTTTCTATACCAAAACCTACATAATTTATAGACATTTTTAGTAAACTTTGGAAATTAACAGAGAAGCTATTATCCTTATGACATATATTAAATCTATATTAACTAAAAATATCTATGTCAGGCTTCTGAACATACTTTTGCTAGTAACGCTACCCTGGCATAATCCCTAGAAGATCCAGAAGAGACCATTTATCATCCTGCTTCTCCCATGTAAGGAAAACTGTTGTCTTATTCACTAGTTCATCAAGATATCTACGAAGACACCCTAGATGTTTGATTTAGAGAATGATCTTATTGAAACACATAAAAGTAGAAAATATGCATATATATTGAAAATGTTCTGCCATTTTAAAAAATCCATTTAAAAAATCATAAATATGATTGTGGAGTGATGGGATGGAGTGACCCATAGAAAGAGAACGCAGATTCATAAAAGAGAGATAGAAAAGTGATGGTTCAATGGATAATGTGTTTGTTGCACAAGCATGAGGGCTTGAATTCAGATTCCTAGCACTTTTTTAAAAAGTCAAAGCCAAGCTTTACAGTACACATTTGGAATCCAAGCAATCAGAGGTAGAAGAATTGATGACACTTGCTAGTTAGGTAGACTACCTGAAATGAACAGTTATTGCTTCAGTAAGACTGTATATCAAAAATTGAGGTGGGGAGCAGCAGACAAATACAAGTGAGCTCAATCTCTGTCATTCCATATTTATATGTACAGGCACAGGCACACACATCCACATGTACATCCATTCATATACTACACACCACAAAAGAGTTTAAAAAATAATACTGATGGGATCAGAAGTGAGGAGGACACAACAGGGAATAACAGGAACTAGTGGGACCCAGACCCACAGGAACTCCACCAAACCAGTGGCATAGGTTTCTTTTAGTCGGTCTGGGCCAGTACCCTGAGCAAACCATGGGCACAAACTCCAAAGCCAATCCCACAACACCCAGAGGAAGCACTCTCAGGTACATTAACACACCCAGTATCGCGGGATCTCAGGGTTCCAGAGGCAGCTAGATTCCCAGGAGCTTGGACACACCCAGGAGCAGACAATCACAGGATCCCAGAATCACAGGATCAAAGAGACAGCTTGACTCTGAGGAGTTCTGACACAACCAGGATTAGAGGAAGGACAGGATCCAGTTAGATGTAGTGAGGGAAGGTAGAACTAGAGATAATCAGATGTTGGGAGGCAAACATAAGAACAACAACAGAAACCAAGGTTACTTGGCATCATCAGAACCCAGTTTTCTCACCATAGCAAGTCCTGGGTACACCATCACATCAGAAAAGCAAGGTTTAGATTTAAAATCACTTCTCATGATGATGATAGAGAACTTTAAGAAGGCCATAAATAACTCCCTTAAAGAAATACAGGGGAACACGGGTAAACAGGTAAAAGCCCTTAAAGAAGAAACACAAAATTCCCTTAAAATTTACTGGAAAACACAATCCAACAGTGAAGGAAATGAACAAAACCATCCAGGATCTAAAAATGGAACTAGAAAGAATACAGAAAGCACAAAGGGAGACAACCTTGGAGTTAGAAAACCTAGGAAAGAGATCAATAATCATAGAAGGAAGCATCATGAAAAGAATATAAGAGAAGAGATAATTTCAGGAGTATATGATACCATAGAAATCATTGACACAATAGTGCAAGAAAACATGAAACAGAAAAATCTCCTAACCCAAAACATCCAGGAAATCCAGGACACAATGAGAAGACCAAACCTAAGGATAATAGGTATTTCTCACCAGAGACCATGAAAGATACAGAAGAACCTGGGTAGATTTTATACAGACTCTAAGAGAAAAAAATGTCAGCCCAGGCTACTATACCAGGAAAACTCTCAATTACCGAAGATGGAAAAAGCAAGATATTCCATGACAAGACCAATTTTACACACTATCTTTCCACAAATCCAGTCCTACAAAGGATAATATATCGAAGAAAACATCAACACAAGGAGGACAACTACACCCTACAAAAAGCAAGAAAGTAACCTTTGAACAAACCCACACAAATTCAATTCCACCTCTAACAACAAAAATAACAGGAAATAAGTCACTTTTCCTTAATATATCTTAATATAAAAATCAATATTACTAAAATATCCCAATTGACTGAAATTCAAAAATTTGAGCAATTAGAAATTTGTTGGCTGTCACCCAGTGGTCTCTCTAATTTGGTAATTAGAGAAATAGATCTGATATCGTACAATCCACATACTTTCTGTTTCTTTGTACATGGCAGTTTCTTGTTGTGTACCACATAATGGTCTTGAAATTATGCTTCTCCTATCTCGGCTTCTCTATTAGTAGGAGTCTGTATTTGTTGTTTTTCTACTATACTATGGTTTTCAGAACAGTTTACATATTACAAAATTATTTGTATAGTCAAAAGAAACTTAAACAATTAATTTGGGAGGTGCCTTGGAGACTGAATATTTTGCTTGATATTTATACTTATTGTATCAATTTTGAAGAAGAGGACCTTATAAATTACTCTTTTTCTGAGATGAATGCTTTTTCAAAATCATCATAGCCAATGAATCAGAATTTTACCCTCACATAATGTCTGTGCCACCCTCCAAGCAGAACCCTTATTCATAGAAAAAAAATTGCTGAATATCTTCATGCATAGACCATTTTACACCACTTCTTTAATAAATGTAACCTGTTCTCTGTGGGCTGATAATGATGACAATCACTCAAGTCAAATAGCTTTGAATATAGCAGGAAATCTGTATCCAAACAATTGTGCCTACAATTCATTCCTTGATGCAGCAAACCTGTCAACTCTTAGCTTAGCTACTATGGAGGTAAAAATCTTTTGTGGATGTGAGGGACATTGAAGTACAGCCTTATTACAATGAACTCTACTATCTAAAATTTGTTCTTATTTTGGGTTTATGCCACAGGAAGAGCCAAGATTTTAAGCTCTACTAAAAACAAAATCAATAAGCAAACAAATTCTTTATCTATTTATGTTCATTTAATAACATTTCCATTATTTTTATAATTGGTATGAAATATATATTTTGTTTAATATAATAAAAATAATAAATAAATAAATACTTCAAGATTAAGAAGATGAATAGTAGGGATTTGCTAGTTAATGTTTTTAATGAAAATATTATAAAATTAATCTCAAGTCTATTAAAGTTTCTGGAATTTTTCAAATAAGCAAACAATTATACAGTGGTAGGTTTACATTAATAAAATCTTAAAATATGGTCAAATGATAAATGAGTAGATTGATATATAGCACTTGACATTATTGAAATAATAATTGGATGGCATGAAATACAATGGAAATTAAATAAAACAGCATGATTCAGACACAAAGAAAATATTTTTAATGCATGTACCTAGAAAGGGCACTTTGAAAGAAGAGAAATAAAAAGAATACTTAAAGATAAAACTAAAAGAACCAAATGTGGAACATGTTTATCAAATAATGCTCAATTATATTCAAAATAGGAAAAAATAAAAATTAATACAATAAATAAGACTGATGAATTGCTAATACATAATAATATCAAGAGTTTTAAGCATGTGGAAACAGTAATTTTTGCTATAATATTCCCAGAGTTATACAATAATAATGACAATGAGAGTTACTATGTGAAGATCTAATATGTTTAGAAATATATAATACCTCATTTCAATCTAATAATTTAAGTACTATAAAATTTCTCATATATGTTTACAAGATATAAAGCAACATCCCATTATTACTAACTGTGTAAAATTAAAATAAAACAAGCTTTTATGAATAGAAAAATGGTTAAATGGATCATGGTCTGCTTGGTGAGAGAGTAAATAGAAATACAGCAGTTATAGGAACATATATCACTTTAATAATGCTAAGTATATAGTGCTGCACAAGAATTACAAGTTGTGGAGGGCATAAAAAGCTTAATGACAATTATGTATAGAAATAAAATATGCAAATTATACTATTTGATATTTATGGATTCATTAGTCAGGATGGCCTAGGTTGTAGTGTGATAAAACCAAGGACAACAAAATAATCTGAGAAGCTATAAACAGAAAAATATCCATTCCTTCCTGTGCTACATAGCAACTGTGAGTTCATAGAAAGTTACTTATCCAAATTTTCTTTATTTGAGAGCTCAGGAAGGATGAACATCTATTTTCTGTAAAGCTATAGGTTTTCATGAGTTATGGAAAAAGAGTTTTTCACAAAACCAGATCAAGAACTAAAGAAATTTGTACTAAAATGGGCTGTGCCATCATCAATACTAATTTAATCACTAGATATTATCATATATTTACACTCAGCCACAAGAAAGCCAGAATATTTTTATATAGTCAGAGCTCCAAGAGCTAAAATTATTTTGTAAATAAAATTAACTTGTAATGGGAATATGGAGACACCTAGTTCAGAATATTGCCTAGTAACAAAAAAAAAAAAAATTAAAAACCCTGAATAACTGGTGGGAAAAATTGAGGTTCTATACTGCTTTTTTATAAGTTTATGGAAAACTAAATGAAGCCTAGTAAGATATTGGTATGTTGCAAAACAGTATGGTAGTATTTAGCTGTTTGTTTTACTGAAATACAGAACTGTATTATGGTAGGGCTTCTTAGCATCCTTAATATATAAGAAGAAAACTGAAAATTAAATAATAGTAACGCCTATTTAGGAATAAAGAAGATAATATATTAAGACAAACTAACCTTAGTAAAGACATCACTGAAAAGTTAAAAATACTTTCATTTTATGCAACTTTTGTTTCTTTTTGGTTGCTTTTCAGATGTAGAAGACACATTTCCATTGCTGAAGTCATCATGCACTTCAGACACAGCACTCAGAGATCCCCATTCTGGAACTAGCATTAATGTCTTCTCCCTGAGGAGTAGCCTTCATTATATGAGCAAGCACTGTGCAAGCTTCCTATATAAAGACAAAACCAACATTCCTTCCCAGGTATGCCATGATAACTCTAAGGGTTCCATTTTGGCACATACCTTGGTGGTAACCAAAAATTCACTATTTATAAGACCTATTGACCTAGAAGTAAGTCATGTCTGGTATTTGAAACTTAGCCAACTTCACAGAGCAAATGAAGTTGAACTTTAAAACAATATCTTCTTAAGAAACAAAAAGGGAGGAATTATATCCTCATCCACATTATTTAAATCAGGCCTTTATATTTTTAAGAAAAATTTAAAATTTGGATGCCAAGGAACTCCTTGCTGAGTGTGTATAACTTCCTACAATAAATATACTGATGCCTAGGTGAGATGGAAGTGAAAGAATAGAAAATACAGCCTAACTCCAGCCTTCTAATGAGCCCCAAACACTTCATATTCCAGAGCCTGCTTTTTGTGCTCTTTGTTAGAAACTAGGTCACATTCCAGAACCTGCCCTTTATTCAGAGCTAGGCAAAAAGGCCTTGAATAGGTGATCCTGGCCCCACAAGGTAACTGAAAATGAGCTAAGCTTATCTTGCTTCTGTAAACTGCTTATGCCATTACCCCTATCCAGGAGTTCATGCAGCTATAGACTCCAAGAAAATAGGAAACTAATTGGTCCACTGAGTGCAGGCTCCAATAATATAAACTGATTGGCCTAAAAACTATGGAGTGGTACAAATCCATTGGCTTGCATTTTGCGGGCTCTCCATGCTAAGAAATGATTGGTTTGTGATTCGCAGGCTTTGTTGTAAACTTATAAAAGCTGTCGCAATTCAGCAGTCAGGGTCCACAGTCCTCTACCCCTGTGCAGTGTACAGTTGTGGAACCCAGAATTCAGGAATAAAGAAATCCTTATGTTATTGCATCGAGACTGTTTCTCGCGAGTGATTTGGGTGTCGCCTTCCGAGGCGTGGAGTGCTAGGGTGCCTTCGGTTTTCGGGGGTCTTATAGAAGGATCCACTTATTGGCATATGGCATGATCCTGATCAGGTATCAAATATGGGAAAAAGGGTATGTTTGTGTTTATTCCACAGAATGCTGCAGAAGCAAGCTAGCTTCCAGACTGATTGGTATGGCATGCTAAGACAAGGCTAGCAGATGAGCTTGTTGAGTACCCAGACAATGGTAACAGGAAAGTTGTATTGGTTGTATGTTCTTGACCCACCTTTACTTGCCTATGTCCCAGATTAGATAAGCTGCCTTGCTTCAGGCTTTTAGACCTTGTGAGACAGAGAACATGGAGACCATAAAAACTGACATAGAAAAAATAATTTAAGGAGTTATAATGACTCTTCTCTTTCCTTTAATGTGATCAGTTATTCTGACTCAATCATGGATTGGTCTAGAAATGAATCCAATGTTGGAGATTCCTATTATGAAGATGGCTAAAAATCTTTATCAGTCAGCTAAGTCAATTTGGAATATAGTCTCCACTCTTTCTGAGAAGTAACAGTTTCTCTCTGTTGATTCTCAAAGCCACCTCCCACACCAGGCAGGTCAGTTTTGTGTCTGATCCTTGCTAATTTGCAACTGAATTGGATACCTTGGGATATCCAAAGACAGTTAATCCTGTTTTGCTCATAACTTCTGACTTTGTATTTTATGCAGGCTGTTTGTTTACACCCAGGCAAGGCTCACCGAACTCCCCAGGACAATTTTTCATCGCTTGAAGAAATGCACTTAGTGCATACTTATAGGTCCTTGTGGCTTGGTTTGATATTGGGGAAAACGTGTGCTATGAAGGCCTGGGGCAAAAATGGGCAACTAAGCATTTATAATATTTTCCGACCTGAGACAGAGGCATTCACTGAAAGGCTGTGTTTGTTTATTAATAATAAACACTAATAAGGCCCTGTTTGTTCAAATAACACAAACAAACTGCATGTGACCTTGAAGACCTCGAAGGTAAGAGAAAATATATAACCTTTGTTTGACCTAAGTCAGGTAGTGTAAGACCCCCAAAAACTGAGGGTGCCCGAACACCCCATGCCTCAGAAGGTGATACCCAAATCACTTTTGAGAAACGGTCTCGATTCAATAGCATGAGAATGTCTTTATTCCAGAATTCTGGGTTCCACAGCCGTACACCATGTAGGGGTAGAGGACTGAGGATCCCGTGCAACTGAAGTCAGGGGTATTTAAAGGGGAAAAATCACAAGACAAGGGTTAGAGGACACAATTCACAAGGCAAGGGGTGGAGGACAAAACATGCATGGAATGGGGAAGTACAGAATGAGGAAGTAAGGAAGGTTAGAGATCATCTAGAGCAAAAGTCCTTGGAGCATTGTAAAGTTAAACCTTGGTACTAGAACAAGATGGGCTATCTTTCTCAAACTGAAAGCAGAAAAACAAGTTACTCTGTGATGGGCTAGTTGCTTAGAGGTCTAAAAACATTGAGTTAGGGGTTTCTCATTAGAGCTGTCAGCCACCATTATTCCCACACAGGACTATGGAGCATAAGTAAATCTTTTGCCCCAGTCTACTTTACTAAATCAAAAAGGACAAATTGTGCCTTCCCTTCCCTGCCTTTGAGTGGAATTCCAGACCTCAGTGAGTGGAATTCCCGCACCTAAAGTGGAGTGCTCAGACCAAAGTGAAGTCTAAGATTCTTCAAGGACCTGCAGTTTCCTGCAAAGAACCAGCCACCTGCTGAGCAACCAAACCTGTTCTTCAGAGTTCCCAGTCGTTGGGGGAAGGGTTTTCTCCCACCTTTATATTTGGAGCTCCCCATTATACACTGAGCCTTGATCAGAGATACCTTCTCTGGTTCAACTGTTTTATTTTAGCCCCAACTTTCCTTCCAGGTGACCTTGCTTCCTCATAGCCACAGGCAGTTACACAACTAAAACAAAGGATGGGTCCGCAGGCTCCCTCTATATAATTGCAGTGCTGAATATTAAACTTGAAGCCTTGATCAGAACCTCGTCTTGGCTTCATTCTTCTCTCTTTCCCTATCTCTCTTACCTTTCCAGCTCTCTTTTCAGGTAAACCCAGTTGGTCTAAGGCCACTGGATGGCTACAAGTGGTGCCCAAATTAGGGGCCTGAAAACAGGGAGACTCACTGAGAAATGCCAGTTAATTTGCATTCCCCTAGAGAGCATCAGAGGCTTAAATCCTCCTGTGGTAAGCTTAAGGTGAGGTCTTAGTCAGTTAATATATTCTTACAACTTTTGAAAATCATTTAGAGTAAGTAAATTATCTTTTATTTGAATTTTCAGTGCCAATTTGTTTAGGATGTAATTGATATACTACCTTTGAATCCTTTCTGGAGCAACAACTACTCCAACATTTTTAAAGTCCATTGTAAGAGCAAAGGCCTGTAATAAAATTCCATGAATAATATACACTGAAAGATTTTAAATCCTAGCTTCTTTTATTGAAGCAGAGACAAACATTTTTTCTCACAATAGGTAAGGCTATCTCAGCCATTCCTTGAGGAAACAACTTTCCAATGATATTGCTTTATTGGTTCTTTCAAATTAGTCCATTAGAAGCAAATGCTTTACAATTATCAGGATGCAAAGGAAAAAAAACTTCCAAATCCATAATAATTTTGTATATGGAGTAAACAGTCTAGATTTTAATGCCTTCATAAGTTCTACACAGCCTTCTTAACCTTTCATAGATCTTAAGTTTGAACTTTATTTCAAACCATGCCTTTATAGATCTGTTAATAATGCTGTTTCTGCCTGAAACTTCCTAGATGAGGTTTGCAAAACAAAAGCAGTGCCTCACAAGCAGCTCCGAACTTTGCATTAACTCAAATGTAATTTTTTTAATCTGAGCTTATTGCCCAAGGCCAAACCCAATGCCCATCCACCCATCCTGCAGGGCAGCAGCCTACAAACAGACCCATTATATGAGGGTCCAATAACAAAAAGAACCTCTGCTTGAGGGTACCCAAAAAATTCAACTACCCATTTGTAGCAGTCTGTCCACAAATTCCTGAAACAGTTCACCAGAAGCCTGTTTGATACCAAATAAATTCCCACTGAGATCTCCTTTTCAATCTTGGAGGGTTAAATTTTGCTTCTACCACTGTATCCAATAAAACTTGTATAAAAGTGGCAGCAGGCCCATATTTGCCACAGCTGTTTTTAACTTTTATCACTTTTGAAATCATCCTAATTACAAAATATGGGTGAGTTAAGAATCATGAGACTTCGATCAGAATGCAAACTGCAGTTAGTGGAATGCTGGCTGTTGCTAACCATAATTGTGAAGTTTCTCTTGCAATATTAGAGCATAACTACAACTTTGGAAAGCAAAACCCAATTTTAAACAATCTATTCTCTTTAACATCAATAGAAAAAGCATTATATTCACATTAGAATATTTGTCTGCCAGGTCTTATGTTTGAATGCATTACAGTGCAACTTATAATACCTCATTAAAGAGACATTGTTTTAAATCGTATCCCTTACAAGTCTAATTTCTAGGATAAGAATTTACATAAAATATTATGCCAATTTAGAAGTATCTTTGTAGGCCTGGGTTGGGTCATGCCACATGCTATTGTTTAAAATGACTTCAGACCTGAGTTACCAGTTTTAAATTAACTTTCAAACATCTTCACTCCTGTGACTAAGCAGACAGGTCATCCAGGTAGGCAGGAAACACCAGAATGAAAGATTGGTTGGGACACTGCCTTCCAGGGCTCCACCTGATCCCAGGAGCTGGGCATCCCCAAAGCCATCTGGGTACCTATCCTGCCAGGTAGCATCTGACCTGTAGGGAGTCCTGCGGTTAGAGGGATTCCTGTGTTTAGAGCTTGGGAACATCCACTGCCACAGTGCACCCTCTCCAAGTGGAGCAGGAAGCTGGCTATCCACCCAGTGGAGCAGAGCAAATAGCACAGGTGAGACCTGCCCTGCAGCTCAGAGGATCCCATCCTGAACCCTCTTGCAGAAACCCTCTGGTTTCCTTTTCCAGCGTGGGACCACCTTCTGTCACCATGTACCATATCAAAGTGATGCATACACAGAGGTAGCTAACCACTCAGGAGTGCAGAGAGGCCCAGTGGTAGAGTAGGACCACCTCTGCAGCTCAGAGGAAACAGTGGGAAATGCTGAGGACACAAGGCCTAGGAACAGCCAGGGTCAGGGAAATGCTGAGGACACAAGGCCTAGGAACAGCCAGGGTCAGGAGACTTCCGATTACCACCTGCACCTCGAGTTGATCAGGGCCACAGAGCTACATAATCAAATACAGTTACAAGAGAGCAGGTCTCACAAAAGTACTTACATACCTGTATATACAGAGAGAACTGGTATCCCTGGAGCACAGAGAAGCCACAGTCACAGACAGCAACACCAGCTAACACCAGAGATAACCAGATGACAAAAGGCAAATGCAAGAACATCACCAACAGAAACCAAGGCAAAATGGCTCCATCTGAACCAAGTTCTCCAAGAACTGCAAGTCCTAAATACCCCAACACACCAGAAAAGCAAAGCCTAGACTTAAAATCACACATCATGATGCTATTAGAGGACTTCAAGAAGGACAGAAATAACTCCCTTAAAGAAATACAGAAGAACGTGAGTCAACAGAAGCCCTTCAAAAGGAAACACAAAAATTGCTTAAAGAAATACAGGAGAACATGGGACTACAGATAGAAGCCCATAAAGAGGAAACACAAAAATCACTTAAAGAAATACAGGAAAACATGGGTCAACAGGCAAAAATCCTGAAAGAGGAAACACAAAAATCCCTTAAAGAATTACAGGAAAATGCAAACAAGCAAGTAAAGGAACTGAACAAAACCATCCAGGATCTAAAAATGGAAGTAGAAACAACTAGGAAACCACAAAGGTAGACAAATTTGGAGATAGAAAACCTTGGAAAGAAATAAGGAGTCATAGATGCAAACATCAACAACAGAATGCAAGAGATAGAAGAAAGAATCTCAGGTGCTGAAGATACTGTAGAAAGCATTGACTCAACAGTCAAAGAAAATGTAAATGCAAAAAGCTTGTAACCCAAAACATCCATGAAATCCAGGAAACAATGAGAAGGCCATACCTAAGGATTATAGGTATACAAGAGAGTAAACATTTACAAGTTAAAGGGCCAGTAAATATCTTCAACAAAATTATAGACGAAAACATCTGTAACCTAAAAAGAGAGATGCCCATGAAAATACAAGAAGGCTACAGAATTCCAAACAGACTGGTCCAGAACAGAAATTCCTCCTCTCACATAATAATCAAAATATCAAATGTACTAAACAAAGAAAGAATATTAAAGGCAGTAAGAGAAAAAAGCAAAGTAACATGTAAAAGAAGACCTATCAGAATTACACCAGACTTCTCACCAGAGACCATGAAAGCTAGAAGATCCTAGGCAGATCTCATGCACACTCTAAGAGAACACAAATGTCAGCCAAGACTGCTACCCTCAGCAAAACTGTCAATCACCATCGATGGAGAAACCAAGATATTCCATGATAAAACCAAATATGTATAATATCTTTCCACAAATCCAGCCTTACAAAGGATAATCAATGGAAAACACCAATACAAGGAGGGCAACTATACCCTAGAAAAAGCAAGACAGTAATCTTCTTTCAAGAAACCCAAAAGAAGATAACCACTCAAACATAAAAATAGCAGTAAGATGGCAGGAAGTAGCAACCACTATTCCTTAATATCTCTTAACACCAATGGACTCAATTCCCCAATAAAAAGATATAGTCTAACAGCCTGGATAAACAGGACCCAGCATTTTGCTGCATACAGGAAATGCACCTCAGTGTCAAAGACAAACACTACCTCAGAATAAAAGGCTGGAAAACAATTTTCCAAGCAAATGGTTCCATGAAACAAGCTGGAATAGCCATTCTAATATTGGAAAAAATTGACTTTCAATCTAAAGTGATCAAAAAAGACACGGAAGGACACTTTATCTTTATCAAAGAAAAAATCCAACAAGATTTCTCAATTCTGAACATCTATGCTTCAAATGCATGGGCTCCCTCATTCATAAAAGAAACTTTACTAAATCTCAAAGCACACATTGCTTCTCACACAATAATTGTGGGTGATTCCAACACTAATGGAATCAGGGAAGCACAAGCTAAACGAAGACACAGTGAAACCAACAGAAGTTTTGGACCAAATGGATTTAACATATATATATAAGATTTCATCCTAAATCAAAAGAATATACATTCTTCTCAGCACCTCATGGTACCTTCTCCAAAATCGACCATATAATTGTCCACAAAAGAGACCTCAACAGATATAAGAAGATTGAAATATTCCCATGCCTTCTATCAGATCACTATGGAGTAAGGGTGATCTTCAATAGCAACAAAAATAACAGAAAGCCCACATACACATGGAACTTGAACAATGCTCTACTCAATGATAACTTGGTCAAAGAAGAAATAAGGAAAGAAATCAAAGACTTTCTAGAATTTAATGAAAATGAAGGCACAGCATGCTCAGAGTTATGGGACACAATGAAAGCAGTGCTAAGAGGAAGACTCACAGCCCTGAGTGCCTCCAAAAAGAAACTGGAGAGAGCATACACTAGCAGCTTAATGGTACACCTGCAAGCCCTGGAAAAAAAGTTCACTCAAGAGGAATAGAAGACAGGAAATCATCAAACTCAGGGCTGAAATCAATCAAATGGAAACAAAGAGAACCATACAAAAATCAACAAAACCAGGAGCTGGTTCTTTGAGAAAATCAACAAGATAGATAAACCCTTAGCAAGACTAACAAGAGGGCACAGAGATGGTATCCAAATTAACAAAATCAGAAATGAAAAGGGAGCTATAACAAAAGAAACTGAGGAAATTCAAAAAAATCATCAGATCCTACTACAAAAGGCTTTACTCAACACAACTGGAAAATCAGTAGGAAATGGACAATTTCCGAGACAGATACCAAATACTTTAATTAAATCAGGATCAGATAGACCATCCAAACAGTCCCATAACCCCTAAAAAAAAAAAAATAGAAGTGGTCATTGAAAGTCTTCCTACCAAAAAAAAAAGCACACGACTAGATGGTTTTAGTGCAGAATTCTACCAGAACTTCATAGAAGACCTAATACCAATACTCTTCAAACTATTCCACAAAACAGAAAGAGAAGGAACACTACCTAACTAGTTCTATGAAGCCACAATTACTCTGATACCAAAACCACCCAAAGATCTAACAAAAAAAGAGAACTTCAGACCAATTTCCCTTATGAATGTCTATGCAAAAATACTCAATAAAATTCTTGCCAACTGAATCCAAGAACACATGAAAACCATCATTCACCATGATCAAGTAAGCTTCATCCCAGGGATGCAGGGATGTTTCGATATACGGAAATCCATCAATGTAATCCACTACTTAAAAAAAAAAAAAAAAAAAAAAAAAAAACCTCAAAGAAAAAAAACCCACATGGTCATTTCATTAGATCCCAAAAAAGCATTCGACAAAATTCCGCATCCTTTCATGCTAAAAGTCTTGGAAAGTTTGGGTATCCAAGGCCCATATCAAAACATGATGCTGGCTCAACCGGCAGCTAGCATGCAGAATAATGCAAATTGATCCATTAGTATCCCCTTGGACTAAGTTCAAGTCCAAATGGATCAAGGACCTCCACATAAAACCAGACACAATGAAACTAATAGAAAAGAAACTGGGGAAGACCCTTGAACACATGGGCACAGGGGAACGTTTCCTGAACAGAACACCAATAGCCTAAGCCCTAAGAACAAGAATTGACAAATGGGACCTCATGCAATTGCAAATGTTCTATAAGGCCAAGGATACTGTCAACAAGACAAAACAGTAACCAACAAATAGGGAAAAGATCTTTACCAACCCTATATCCAACAGAGGGCTAATATCCAAGATATACAATGAACTCAAGAAGTTAGACTCCAGAGAACCCAATAACCCTATTAAAAATCGGGTAAAGTGCTAAACAAAGATTTTTCACCTGAGGAATATTGAATGGCTGAGAAGCACCTAAGAAATGTTCAACATTGTTAGTCATCAGGGAAATGCAAATCAAAACAACCCTGAGATTTTACCTCACACCAGTCAGAATGGCTAAGATCAAAAACTCTGGAGACAGCAGGTACTGGCAAGGATGTGGAGAAAGAGGAACACTCCTCCACTGCTGGTGGGATTGCCAGCTGGTACAACCACTCTGGACATCAATTTGGTGGTTCCACATAAAACTGAGCATAATACTACTGGAGGACCCTGCTATACCACTCTTGGGCATATACCCAGAGGTTTCTCTAGTATGTAATAAGGATGCATGCTCCACTATGTTCATAGGACCCCTATTTATAATAGTCAGAAGCTGGGAAGAACCCAACCCAGATGTCCCTCAACAGAGCAAATATATACAATGGAGTACTATTCAGCCATTAATAACAATGAATTCATGAAATTTTTAGACAAATGGATGGAACTGGAGAATATCATGCTGAGTGAGGTGACCCAATCACAAAAGAATACTCATGGTATGCACTCATTGATAAGTGGATATTTGCCCAGAATCATGGAATACCCGAGACACAATTCACATATCAAATTATTCCCAAGAAGTAGGAAGAACAAAGTATGGATACTTGGATCCTTTGTAGAAAGGAAAAAAAGATACCCACAGAAGTATATACAAAGACAAAAGGTTGAGCAGAGTCTGGGGGAAATACCATCCAGAGACTACCCCACCCAGGGTTGTATCCTATATACAGCTACAAAACCCAAACACTATTGTGGAGGCTCACAAGTGCTGGTTGACTGGAGTCAGATATAGCTATTATCTGGGAGGCTCTCCTAGTGCATGACAAATACAGAGGGGGACACTCTCAGCCAGACATTGAAGTGAGCACAGGGTCCCCAATGGGGGAGCTAGAGAAAGGACCCAAGGAGCTGAAGGGGTTTGCAGCGCCACAGGAGGAATAACAGTATGAGTCACCTAGTACTCCCAGAGTTCCCAGGGACAAAACCATCAACCAAAGAGTACACATGGTGTTACCCATAGATCTAGACACATAGGCAGCAGAGGACGGTCTTGTTAGACACCAAAGGGAGGAGAGGCCCTTGGTCCTGGAAAGACTTGATGCTGTAGTATAGAGTAATACAAGGACAGAGAAGCAGGGGTAGGGTTGATTGGGGAAGGGAAGATGGCTAATGGGATTTTGCGGGGGGGGGGGGGACCAGGAAAGCAGACAACATTTGAAATGTAAATAAAAATTATACATAATAAAAATAAATAAAAAATAAATAAACTTTCTTGTTACCAATGTTACAATTTTTAATCATGCCCAATAAGTTATAAGCCAATATTCTATAGCCAAACATATTTATACCTTTAAGACCAATTAGAAACAAAAATGAAGCAACTACGCGAATCTTATAAATTTAAACAAAACTTTTTTTTTCTTTTTCTAGCTGTAATTATAAGAGAAAAAGTATGTTGGACCCAATTATCACAATTGCAGAGATTTTTCTAGGTGAAATAACCATTAACCTACTTGCCCTTGTACTTGAGAAGCTGCTGGCCCTTTTAAAAGAAGCTGTTTCTCTAGGTGTGCTTGACTCCTAAAGTAAGACCCCCCAAAATTGAGGATGCCCCAGCACCCCACACCCTGGAAGGTGACACCCAAATCACTTGCGAGAAATGGTCTCCATGCAATAACATGAGGATTTCTTTATTCCAGAATTCTGGGTTCCACAGCCGTACACCTCGCAGGGTTAAAGGACTGTGGAACACGGGTGCCGAATTGCGACAGCTTTTATAAGTTTACAACAAGCCCTCGAATCACAATCCAATCATTTCTTAGCACGGAGAGCCTGCGAAATGTGAGCCAATCAATTTGTACCACTCCATCGTTTTTTTAGGCCAAACAGTTTAAATTACTGGAGCCCACACTCAGTTGACCAATTAGTTCCCTATTTTCTTGAATGTCTATAGCTGCGGGAACTCCTCCTGCATAGGGATAATGGCATAAGCAATTTACAGAAGCAAGATAAGCTTAGCCCATTTCCAGTTACCTTATGGGGCCAGGATCACCTATTCAAAGCCTTTCTGCTAGCTCTAAACAAAGGGTGGGCTCTGGAATGTGACCTTTAACCTAGTTTCTAACAAAGTGAGATAGCATTTTAAACTTCTGACTTCCTGGGGTCATTAGAGTTAGGCTGTATTATTTTCTATCATTTCACTAGCTAAGAATGTGGGGCAACTTAAATTAGCCTCCACTGTGTAAACTGAAACTAGATTAAGAGATGGACTGTCACCAGATGAAGTTTTCACCATTTTTTTTCTTTTAAACACAAAACATAGTACAACCCACACTTAAACAACAAAACAAAGAAAGACACAAGTTGACACATGTAAATATTGGCACACCAAAGACAAACAACACATAGAAAGGGAAGAGCTCTTGTTGAAACCAGTACTAAGAATATATCCAGTAGGGTCCAGAGAAGAAACAGGATTTCTCTAGATTCCCCCTAGTCCCTAGGAGAGCTCTGAAATCCATCTTCCTTTTCTCTTTCTCTTTCTTTCTCATGTTTCTAAAATCTAGATTTTTTTGTTGATTTTTGTTTTCTACTTATTTTATTTTATTTTATTTTATTTTATTTTATTTTAAGCCCTATTCCTTTTACCTGATGTAGTTCTAGACTGTGAACAATTGCCTAATAATACTCACCCTCCCAATTCGCTGTTACACCCTAGCAGATCTCAGCATTGGGACTATGGTGATTCATTCTAGCCTGTATCCTTTTTGCACCCATGCAACAACAGCTTTCAAAAGATGATATTTATTGTGCTACCATTAATGCTGTATGTTGCTTTCTGTGCCAGATAGAGAACTTTTTCTGTTCCTGTGGAGCTCCACCTAAGATAGCATCCCTCAGTTGGGCTCTCTATTTCCAAGTCCTGCGTTCGGTGTCAATCTGTAATTGCCTGTGGCTATGGAGAAGCGAGGTCATCTGGAAGGAAAGCTGGGGCTGAAATAGAATGGTCAGAACAGAGAAATAATGAGCCAAGACAATGTATTTCTGATCGAGGCTCAATGTTTAATGGGAAAGTCTGAATTTAAAGGTGGTGGAAAACCCTTCCCCCAAAGGCTGGGAACTCTGCAGAACAGGTTTGGTTGTTCAGCAGGTGTTTGGTTCCTCTCAGGTAACTGCAGGTCCTTGAAGAACAAAGGACTTTACCTTGGTCTGAGCACTCCACCCTAGGTGGAGGAGACTGTGGCTAGAAATGAGGTCTGGAATTCCCGATCAGAAGCTGGGGGAAGGGTGCAAAGCTGAATTATATTGGAAAGCAAGGTCAGCAGGTAGTCTATTCTTATAAGTTCCCAAAGGAACTTGAAAGTACAACCAAGGCAAATGACTCCACCTAGGTCATTAAGGTTCGTTGTGGCAAGTAATCAATGTCTATTCAGCCTGCTCAAGGCTGGAAAAATCTGCTCAAGGCTGGGAAGGACACAGCTGTGAGATTGTGTCTCCTAGCAATATCAGAAGCCACATCTGTAAAGAATCATCAACATGACTACTTAAGCAGAATCTAAACAAGGTCAACAATAGCAATAGGTCAGAGCAATCAAGGGAAAGCCCATGAGACTTCAACCATACAAAAAGAACTACAGGCAAAAAGGAATAATAAGAGGGAGAGAAATAATCTTCCTCAGGGAAGAGAACACCAAATTTTTATCCAATACAAATGGTCAGTGCTGAAAATGTGAATACAAATAATCATATGTATACCAAGCATGTTAGGTTTCAGAATATACATGTATAGACATATATGTATGCAACAATAATTAATGCAAAAAGAGGACATAAATTTGAAAAGTGAGCAAGGAAGGGTACACAGGAGGGTTTGAAGGGAAGAGAAAAATGATGTAATTATAATTTCAAAAATGAAAGATAAAAGAATTATATAGCAAGAAGAGGTTATTTTGTACAAAAATATGAAATTTTCCATATTATTTCAAGAGACAAAAAGTCAAAATCAACTAATGATCTTGATATAAATTTATAAAGGTATCAATGGGGAGACTGAGCAGGTGGGTATATCCAGGAGCTCCGAGAACACCAGAGTTCCAGAACAGCTCATACAGGGTCCACCAGGACCACACCTGCAACCAGGAGCTGAGCAGTTCCATAATCGACTGTGCACGATCCTGCCAAGGGAGAACCACTTCATGGAGTGATTTGACTCCTGGGTTTAGAGGGGAGGCAGCTATCTTCTCTCCAGAGACTGAGGGGGTGGGTACAGCCAGGAGCTCAGGGAGCACAGGAGTGGCAGAGCAGCAGGGAGAGGGTCAGTCTGGCCTTCATCTGTACCCAGGAGATGCGCAGCATTGATGCACACTGTGCCAGAGGAGACACGATCACACAGTGGTGCTGAGATAGACTTGCAGGCCCATAGGAGGGACAAGCACCAGCCAGAGACAGCAGGGCCAACTAACACCAGATATAATCAGACGGCAAAAGGCAAACATAGGAACATTACCAACAGAAATCAAGGCAACTTTGCACCATCCGAACCCAGTTCTCCCACAACAGCAAGTCCTTGATACCCCAACACACAGGACAACTAAGATTTGGATTTAAAAATCACAGCTCATGATGCTGATAGAGGACTGCAAAAAGAACATGAAATATAGGAGAAATGCAGGAGAACACAGGTAAGCAGGTAGAAGCCCTTAAAGAATTACAGAAAAGCACAACCAAAGAGGTGAAGAAATTGAACAAAACCATCCAGGATCTAAAGAAGAAGGTAGAAACAAAAAGTAAATCAAAAAGGGAATCAACTCTGAACATAGAACACATAGGAAAGAAGTCAGGAGTCACAGATGCAAGCATCAACAACAGAGTACAAGAGAAGAAAGAATCTCATATTGCAGAGGATACCACAGAATGCATTGATGCAACAGTCAAAGAAAATGCAAAATGCAAATATAGGCATAGAAGAGAGTGACTATTTCAAGCTAAAAGGGCCAGTAAATGTCTTCAACAAAATTATAGAAGAAAACTCCCATAACCTAAAGAAATAGATGTCCATGAACAAAGAAGATGCTGACAGAATTCCAAATAGATTGGACCAGAAAAGAAATTCCTACTGTCACATAATAATTAAAACACCAAATGTACTAAACAAAAAGAGAATATTAAAAGCAGTAAGGGGAAAAGGCCAAGGAACATATAAAGGTAGACCTATCAAAATTATACCAGACTTCTCACCAGAGACTATGAAAGTCAGAAGAGCCTGGACAGATGTCTCACAGACCCTAAGAGAACACAAATGCCAACACAGGCTACTATACTCAGCAAATATCTCAATTACCAGAGATGGAACAACCAAGGCCTGCAAGTCTATCTCAGCCCCCTCGGTTACTAGCTCTCCCCTGACACAGAGTGGTGTGGCTCAGCCCAGCTCCTGGTTGTAGATGGAGCTTGGAAGAACCCTTTCCTAGTTGCTCTGTCACTCCTGTGTTCTCTGAGCTCCTGGCTGTATATGCTGCACAATTGCTGGAAAGAAAATCTCTTTATTCTTTTATATGTATATGTTAGCTTTTAAGACTTTGATAGGCATACTACAATACATATAACTAGGTATGGACATAGGACTATGAGAAGGAGGGTATCTCCCAAGGAAGAGGAAACAGAATATATAATTATGAGCAAAGGACTAGGGGAATGATACACTTCCAACTTCCAACTATGCAGAAGGTTGGTGCGGGGGGGGGGGGGGGGGCGAGGAGAGGGGAGGGGTAGGGCAGCATCATGTCTCTGTTGTAGAAACTCGTGTGCACAAATATCGAGACGCTGAATGCCATGGTGGGGCAGTGGAACCTGAAGCTGCATGAAGATAGGAGCCTGTCACAACCTCAAAATGGAGATGTGCCTAAAGAAACAGGAAAAGGCAGAAAAGCTTAAAAAGGCCCTAAAGCATTCTGTGCCTGTGGTCTCAACAGAAGCACAAAGTGGAGGCATGCCTGAAGAGACCATGGAAAACGCCAAAGTTAAAAATTCACTCCCAAAACTTACTTTAGCCAACAGAGAAGCAGCAGCAGTGATGTTTCCTGATTCAGAATTAAAGAAAAAAAAAAAGGAAAATGGCAAATGATTCAGGGTCTGATACCAAAATAGCAAAAATCTCAAGAAAGCACTAAGGCTAGTTGAGGAACCAGAAGATGGTGTGAAGAAAGCAAATGTGTAGCAAGGTGCCCAGCCTGCCCCTAAGACTGACTGATAGGTACTTTTGAGGACACGTCATTTGCTTCCTTTTCTAATCTCATCAGTGAGAATACCCTGAAGACCTTCAAAGAAATGGGCTTCAGGTGCATGACAGAGATCCAGCATAGAAGTATCAGGCCACTTCTGGAAGGCAAGGATCTTCTCGCAGCTGCGAAAACCAGCAGTGGCAAAGTCCTCCTTGCTTTCCTCATCTCTGTGATCATTGAGCTCATTGTCAAATTGAAGTTCATGCCCAGGAATTGTACAGGAGTCCTGATTCTTTGTCCTACCAGAGGACTAGCTATGCAGAACTTTTGTGATCTTAAGGAGCTGATGATGCACCATGTTCACATATATGGGCTGATCGTGGGTGGCAGTAACAGATCTGCTGAAGGGCAGACACTTCTCAATGGGGTCAACATCATCTTGGCCACCCCAGGCCCGCTCCTAGACTGCATGCAGAACACACCAGGATTTGTGTACAAGAACCTACAATGTCTGGTTATTGATGAGGCTGACCATATCTTGGAGGTTGGGTTTGAAGAAGAGTTAAAGCAAATTATTAAGCTTTTGCCAGCGCATAGACAAACCATGCTCTTTTTTTGCCATGAAAATTCAAAAGTTGAAGACTTGGCAAGAATTTCTCTGAGAAAAGTGCCATTGTGTGTGGGTCTTGACAAAGATAAATGTGTTGCCACAGTGGATGGCCTCAAGCAGGAATATGGTGTTTGTCCGTCTGAAAAGAGTTCCTTCTGCTGTTCACATTCTTTAAGAAGAACCTGAAGGAGAAAGTGGTGGTCTTCTTTTCATCTTGTACATCTGTGAAATACCACTATGAGCTGCTGAGCTATATCGACCTTCTTGTCTTGGCCATCCATGGAAAGCAAAAGCAAAATAAGTGAGCAACCACATTCTTCCAATTCTGCAATGCAGATTCGAGAATACTGCTGTGTGCTGATGTGGCAGGCAGAGGGCTGGACATCCCTGAGGTGGACTGGATTGTTTACTACAACCCTCCCGATGACCCCAAGGAATACATTCATCATTTCTGTAGAAGAGTCAGGGGCCTGAATGGAAGAGGACGTGCCCTGCTCATCCTGAGCCCTGAAGAGTTGGGCTTCCTTCCTTACTTGAAACAGTCCAAGGTTCCCTTGAATCAGTTTGATTTTTCCTGGTCTAAAGTTTCTGATATCCAGTTTCAGCTGGAAAACCTGATAGAAAAGAAGCACTTTCTGCACAGGTCTGCCCAGGAAGTACACAAATCCTACATATGAGCATATGATTCCCGCTCCCTCAAGCAGATCTTCAATGTGAACAACTTAAATTTGCCTCAGGTTGCTCTGTCTTTTGGTTTTAAGGTCCCTCCTTTTGTTGATCTGAATGTGAGCAGCTATGATGGCAAGCTTAAAAAGAGAGGCGGGGGTGGGGGATTCGGCTACCAGGATACAAAGAAAGTGGAGAAGTCCAAGATCTTTAAACACATCAGTAAGAAGCCAGCAGATCACATGCGGTTCTCTCACTGAAGCCATCTGCCTTCTGCCTGAACTGACTTTGCCCAACTTTCCTTCCTCCCTAGTTCCCTTTGAAACGGAACTTTTATTACACAAAAAAGAAAGACTGTAAGAAGACTGGAATTGGAATATTAAATGGAGAGAGGCAGAGAATAAGAGGGTAAGGGAGAATACGGTGCATGACAAATAGCACTGAAATCCATTGGAAGAGTCAAATAGATACCCATTATAGAAGCTTCTTAAAATATATACATCTATGAAAGAAATCTGAATAGAGTCACCAAATAACTAGGAAAACAAAGCTCCAACTGCATATCTCTCACTGCCAAATGAAAACTCTAGTTCCATGGATAGGTTACATCTAATTGAGTTTTTGGCAATAGGACCCCAATAGAAATCATCAAATATCCCAGACTATTGACAAGTCTATTAGCTGCTCTATAGAAACTAACAGTATACTGAAGACAACATTTGCATAGCTCATTGTACAAGCCAAAGTCAAGATAGTACCTAATTAAAGCTGTCACCCCTACTGACTGGTGTTCATTGTACTAGAAGGTACTTTGAACACTATCAAAAAAGAAAGGTAACCATCAATCCAATTAGAAACATTGTGATTAAAAGAGGTGACCATGTGATATGCTGATTCAAAAGTGGCACAAACAAGAATAGTAACTAATATCAAATAAAATATTTTTAAAAAAGGAAAAAAAGAAAAAGAAAAAAAAAAGAATAGTAACTAAACACACTTTGACTGGGTTTAAGGCCTACTCCATGAGCTGGAACCCATGCTTGATATTTCTCAGGAGGCCAAGAAAATAAGACTATATAATTGATTGGCATAGAGGAAAACCAAATACTTAATGTCTTTTTTTTATTGATATATTTTTTATTTACATTGCAAATGATTTCCCCTTTTCTGGGTCCCCACTCCACGCAAGTCCCATAAGCCCTCTTCCCTCCCCCTGTTCCTCCATCTACCCCTTCCCACTTCCCTGGTCTTAAAAGGTATATTAACCATATTTCAGGGCAGGCCCCATGGCCAGGAAAAGGTACCAACACAAAAGAAACTCAGTGGTCATTTTATAGATTGTTATTGTCTCAGATTGCTTTGTTTGGGATTTTTTTTAATCTTACTGGTCTTTTGTCTATATATTAACATTTCAAATATGTGTTTTTATGGGTGTGTATGTATGTTTCTTGTGTAATCATTTTAGAAAATTCTGTTTTGTTTGCATTTCTTCTGTTTACCAGTTTGTTTTCTAAATAAAGAAAGAAAGAAGGTGTGGATTTGTATGGGTTGGGAGAATATGGGAGAAGATGTGGAAGGGTAAACCATAGGCACAGTACACATATACATTTTCAAGAAAAACAATAAAATAAAAAACACAAACAACATTTATGTTTATCTAAAATAAAGGGAGGTTCTGGAGGCCTGGACAAGCAGGAGGAAGGCAGAAGAAAAAATGTCAAAAGCAGGAAAGAAGGATTAATAAAATCAGCACTGTTTAGAAATGTCATCATGAATCCCATTACATTTCATGAGACATTTAAAAACAATAAAAATGAATTTTAAAAATTGTAACTGATATATTAACAAATAAATATTAATATTAATTTCATGAAGACAATTGTATGCCATTTTCTTCACTATTGTCTGTATTTTAGACAAAAAAACAAGAGAAAATTTTATGTATTTAATATGGAAGTTATTACAAAATTAATATATAATGATTAAAATCTTTTTATTTCAAGAAAGTACAAAATGCAACAAAAAAGTCCATTTATGTTAGTAATCAAAATATGAAGAAAATTCCAATGACTATATTTAATAAGCAATTAAGAGTCTTCTAAATGAGGTAACCTACTGTATAAGACTTTATTGAGAGTGATTAACCGCAAATGACCCGAATAAAGGGTGGAAATGTAATAAAGGGAATATATCTGTTTTCTTTTTGCTTTTAAATGAATCTTAAAATGAACGGTTATTGTTTCTATTTGTATTTTGGATGAAAAAAATCTCCCAAATAGTCTTGGGTATGTAAACACTTAGTATTCAGTTTGTGGTGAGGTTTGGTGAAGTTTAGATAGTGTATATTTTTGCTGTTAGGAGGGTGTCACAGGGGATGGAGTTTGTGATTGAGAGCCTTTTTGTCTCTTCCATTTAGCTATCCCTACTTGCATTTGAAAATGTGAATTTTAAGCTATCTGCTCCTGCCTTTATGCCTTCTGCTTACACTCATGCCTCCTCCCTGTGATGATCTCATCTCTCTGGAACCATAAATCCAAATAAACTCTTTGTTCTCTAGGTTTCCAAGGTCATGGTATTTGATCACAGTTACATAAAAATAAGTAAGTCCTTCAAATTCTTGACAATTTTGCTTACAAAGTGAATAAGACACAAGGAAAGGTTTTTCTAAGAATATAGGAATATGATCATTTTATATAAAATGTGGGAAGAGCAAATTATTTTTTTTGACAGGCAACTAATAGAGCAGGTTCTTTCTTAAACTTTTTATTGGTTCTTATTTACTTTCACATCATGTATCCCAATCCTACTCATCTCACCCTCTAATTTTACCATTCTCCACTTTTGCAACCTTGCCCCTCAACTGCGAACCTCTGGTGTCTCACAATGTGTCACAGTTTACCATTTGACCATGCTGTTTTACTTTCAAATAATCTATTGCACTGAGTCATTTGTGTGGTTTGAAGACTACAGCAATGCTGAAACCTCACTGGGGCTCCTCTTGGATATCCTATTGTCGTCCTGTGTTAAGGAGATTCTGCAACTTTGGATCAGTAGGACTAATCCTGTCACATGCTCTTCAATGGGTTCTTCAATGGGTTAGGTGTTGGGGTTGTTGTCATTACTTCTAGGCTCTACCCCACAGTTATCTGGCAGCAGTCAGGAATGCCTGATTCATTATAAAAGGATAGTTTGCCCCCTCCTCTTACTCTCTTACCCTTTTACCCTCTTTCCTCTCTGTTCTTTCTCTCCCCATCACCCTCTCCCCTCTCTCCATGTGTTCCTGATCACCTCACCTCCCTCCCTCTCCCCCCTCAATCTCTCTGCCTTTCCCTCTCTACTCCCTCCTCAACTCCCCTTCTTATGCCCTAAATAAACTCTATTTCATACTATATTTGTCATATGGGTGGTACCTCAGGGGGTTGCCTCAGCATGGGCCCACAGTGGCACCTCTACTGCACCTCTACCAAACATATCTTAGCTCTTTCTTTTCTATAAAATACAACATTGGTCTTGTGACTCAGATTTAGAAACTCACTGCCACATGTAATTTGTAGCCATTGGGTTGTTCCCTATACCAATCCACCCAAACATCAGTGAATTGGGAAGCTCACTCCCCACACTCATCAGCATAAAAGTCCTCTGGTACCAAGGGAGGGCTGTTGAGCTGGCAGCTACCCCATCCCCATGGTGTCCTTGAGGATGGAGGCATTCACAGTCTTTACTGCCTTCTCCCTGAGCCTTTGTCCTAGGGCCTATAACCTTCGGTGACCCCTCCCACTTGCTCTCTGGGAAGTGGTTCTCTCTAGCTGCTGAAAAAATACTAAGTTTAGCTAAACCTTTCTCCCTCAGCCTCTGAACCCCACAGCTTGGTCACTGGTCCCACTGCTCACATGGTGACCTGGTGAAGGGGCCTGACTGTATTCTCTAGCTAACTCATTTGTTCTTGGGACTCCAGAATGGGCAAGTTGCTAACTTCTCTCCTACTTTCAACTAAAGAGAATGTTTTCACTAACATGCCTACTGGTCTAATTCACAGGTTAAATGTGGCCCCATTATCCAAAAACCAATAACTACAGGCCTCTTAAAGGTGCTTTTACAACTTACTAGAGACCTGATCCATAGACTTTTCCCCTCCCTTCCTTGTTCTCTTCTTGCTTTGTTTCTTTGCTCTCACTCCTGGTTCCCTGCCCCATTTATTCTGCATTCTGCCCAGCTCTTTACTGTATTCTTCCTTGCCTGGTACTCTGCTTTGCAGAGCCACCACAGGTACATCTGCATTCCTGAGGCCACCACTCCTCTGTTCCTGCCCACTCAGGCCTGCTACCCTGCTGCTGGTTCTCCTTGCTGTTGGCCCTGCTGCTGGTTCTCCTTGCAGTTGGTTGCAAGGCATTGCACCACCCTGGGTTCCCTGAGAATATTCACTTTCCTACCTGATCAGAGTGCTAAGAGATGAAGAGCACACTGCTTCAGGCACTGCTCTCTCTCCTGTCCCCCTTGCCTGCCACCAAGCTGTGCTGTGTCCTTCACACTGTGCTGCTTAGATTGGTATGTATGTTTAACCTTGCCATGTGTCTGCTGTTCCATTCTAAGAAACACAGACACATTTGTACAGCTTCATTCTAAGATATAGCACATGACTTTCCTCTGGGTGGAGTTGTAGCTTCAGTGCCATCTTAGCTAAGGGTAGTCACGTGCCTGGCTGCTGCTTCAGAACCATCTTAACTAAGGACAGTCCCAGAACCATCTGGCATCTTTGTTATGGGCAGTACCCAGTTTTCTGCCTTTAGGAGTACAATCTGTCAAAGACACTCTCCAATTAAAATAAGGTTTTTGTTCTATCTCACCTTGGGAAATAATGGTTTCTAAACAGTTAAAAGTTAAAGATCACTGCCTTAAATGTATGTTTAGCCTTGTTTTTGCTGCTGCCACTAAGTCAATGTGCTCTCTTTATTTCCTAGATACATTCTAAAATAAATAATTAAACAAACAGATTGCATAACTCAAGTATACTTAAAGGATATTGACTCTCAATCTTGTCTACTAAATGTAATATTAAATGTTTAAACTTATTATGACAGAGACTCCAAAATTCTGATATTTTACCCCCGAAGGTCTCTGAAAAAGATATGGGCACAAAAACAAGATTCTACCTGGATTGTGGTATGATAACCACTGAGAAAACACTGCTTCATTACCTTGCCCATTGCCAGGGTTTGGCCTACACTGTGGACAAACAGAGGATACCCAGGGAGTTAAATGTCTCATATTGCCTAAGTCAAGGTGGATCATTTCTCTAATGTACCTACTCCACAGTAAAAAGCTTTTCATCTTCTGGGCCTGACAGCCAGACTGACTCTGCTGAAGTTGGAATGGAGACTACAGTGACCTCAGAAGACTCTTTAGTTAATGGACTATAGAGCAACCTCTGTCATTTTAATTAATGACATCTAGATTGTAATTTATCCTTCCCAGATTTCTGACTACTTTGACAGGTAAGCTAACTGTATCTTGACACCTAGAAAACAGACCTTGCTTCTTACCCCAAGTTAATCATTCTTTAATTCATTAGTCAATATGTTAAGTAGTTAAGACAACTGGATCTCTTATAAAAAAGACAGACAGGCTTGCCTTGCTCACATACTTCATGATAAAGGATATACAAATTCAGATATAAGCTTTAATAGATGTAGTTCTCTGTTACTTCCTTATTGAAATTCCATTTCCAGGAAATAAATGTGTCATATTTCCTCTCCTTATTATGCCATTGTAGTAACAGTCAATAGAGTTCTTATAAAGTAGTCTACCCCTGATTGTGGGAAGCCATCCTGAGCTATTCGGGCTTATGCTTACTCATGGCCCTAAGGTGGTGGCTGCTAAAATATGAGAACAATTAACTAGAGACTTCCCCATGAGCTATTGGTGTGAGAAGATTCCCGAGAATACCACAAGATGTTCCTGCCCTAACTGTGGAATGTTCCTTTGGCATTAGCTCCGGGTGTCCCTCACCTGGATTACCTCCTCGCTTCCTGCTTCGATCCGATCCCTAGGGGTGTCTCTCCCCTTTCCTCCTTTGTCTGGTGTGAAGGTTAATTCCTTCTCTGTAAGCCTTAAAACCTGTTCATCTCCCCGACATTAAATGAAGCCTTGACATAACCCAGACTGACTTGTCTTTCTTAGCATACTTGGCTTCCCTTTTCTCTGCGCCCCCTCCCCCATTTTTGACCCTCAGGTAGTGCCTCTTCGAGACCCTGGAATAACTGGACCTGCTGGATGGGTCACCTAATAAAACATTCCACTGTATGATCCACTTTAAAATCACAAGCTCAGTTTCCTTTGGTTGCCTTTTAATTATAAACTTAAAGTGTTTCTCTTGCTAAATCTAGAATACAGATATCATAGTTGCAAATATAATTTTCCTTTGGTTATCTTTTAATGATAGACTTAAGGTATTTCTCATGTTAAACTATGCTCAACTATCATATTCACAAGGTCATCAAATTTTTGACTTTCCTTCTATTGTCTTTTAAATGCAATATATTCAGTCTCCTAAACAGGATAAAGTCCTTCTTTTTCCTTCTGTTCCACAAAAGTTTATGTCTTCCATAAGCTCATCTTAAAAAGAGTTTTCATGTTGTTAACAAATTTATCTCCTTTTTAAACTTATAAGCTATAGGAAACTCATTCAGATCTACTTCTCATGCACAAAATAAACTCCAGATAAGTACACCGGCCAATTAATAGCCAAAGTTCCCACTTGCCCCTTATAACAGAGAGTGGGTTTCCTCTCCTGTGCCCTGGAATTGTACTCCCCTCACCCCCAGCCACCAAGACCTAAGGGATTCAAATGTACTTTCAAGTGCACATCTAAGAAAAATCTTTCTCCCAAATGTGCTTAACTTTATTCTGTACATCTAATTTGTATATGTGTGTTCCAGTATCCTGTCAAGTCCAGGTCCTTACTCACACCTACATCTAGGAAAGCTCCAGAGAAGCAACCCACAGATGGTCTAATAATCTACTCTCCCAGACACAGACACTTCTACCAGACCTGCTCCTTCTTTCCCACAGATATTTCCATAGACCCTGGACAGCAAAGAATCAGGCAACTCTCCTAAAACTGGACAAACATCCTGAGGCCCATTTTCTTAAGTTTCCCAGAGACATCTCACCCCAAGTCAGCAGAAAGTAGCTAAAGATCAGGATGGCCCTATTCCTGTTTCTTCTGTCAAGTTTTTTTTTTTTTTTTCTTTCTTAATTAAACCAAAATGGAGGAATGTTAGCATTCCTTCTAGGCTCTGCCCCAGTTACGTTGCAACATCCAGGTTTGCCTGACTTACTCCAAAAGGGGTTTTTTGCCCACCTCCTGATTCTCTCTCTCTCTCTCTCTCTCTCTCTCTCTCTCTCTCTCTCTCTCTCTCTCTTACCTCCCGTTCTCATGCCCTAAATCACCTCTATTCCACACTATATCTGTCATATGACTGGTACCTCAGGAATTGCCTCAGCATGTGTCCACAGAGGCACTCCATTCCACCTCACCATACTGCACCCCTACCAAACACATCCTGGCTCTATCTTTTTTTTTATAGAATGCAACAAGAATGGGCCAACTCAAATTCCTGAATCTAGGCCTGGGTGGTAGCTGAACTGGTCATCCACCAAATGCATACCCACACCACAACTCTGTGAGCTCTCCACAACTGCCTCAGCTAGCTCATCCAATGCTGTAGTAAGCAAGGGGAGAATCAGCTGTCCCACTCTAATCCTCTTGCAGATGGATCACCCATACCCGCATCAGTAGAGCCAGCTCTCTTATGTTGCCTAGGCAAGAAGCAATGCCTGCTCTCTTAAGTGCTGCAGCATGTGAGGAGCTGGGCCAGGTCCCTTGCTTTCAAAACCACCAGTGCCAGCTCTTCTGCCCGCTGCAGAGAGCAGTGAAGTGGGAGACTTGTTTTAAAACCATAGGATTCAGTAGGTGAAGAGTGGGCTTTGTTTGCTTGTTTGTTTGCTTTGTTTTGTTTTGTTTTGGGGGTTTCAGGTGTTGTCAACTATTTTTAATACCTGTTACATTTCTTTGATAAAAATTGATCATCTATTGGATCAGATATCCCTGCTTTACATGAAGATCCTCCTTTTGAGCAGATATTTATTGAGTGCTTCATCCACAAACTGTGAAAATGACAGCAACATCAAACTGTACAAGATGTAGAAAGACACTTAAAATTAAACTGACTCCTACTAATAGGTCAGCAATAACCATTAACCATCAAAGCTTTTATCTTTTATTAAAATTCCAAGCATCTTTTCCTAAATCAAAGCATATTTGAATCAAAATTCTTGCATGTTATGAGACCATAATAAATTAAAACAAGAAGTCAATAATGAGGGCAATTAAAGAAGTTATAAAATTACTTAGAGAATTAAATATGAACTAAGGAAATCAGAGAAGAAAATTTAAAATCTCATTGGAATAAATTTCAAAAATAGTAAGTGAATGTGAAAAAGGCAGGAGATGGATAAAAGCAAGTTTAAATAAATAGAAGAGGAGTAGAGAAAGATATTAAGAATCGAAAGTAAAGCCAGGCATGGTGGCGCATGCCTGTAATCCAAGCAACCAGGAGGCAGAGGCAGGCAGATTTCTGAGTTCGAGGCCAGCCTGGTCTACAGAGTGAGTTCCAGGACATCCAGGACTACACAGCGAAACCCTGTCTTGAAAAAAAAAAATTGAAAGTAAAAAGAAAAATGAGAAAGGACAAAAAAGAACTTCTATCAGAAGGTGGATTCCAGCAGCTTGTCCAGCAGCGGGGCTACAAGCACCTGTGGATTTACAGCACCATTCACCACTCTGAAGCCACATCAGAAATCTGCCTCCCGCCACTCAGTTATGAGAGGCTCCCCACCATCTTGGCTCTCAGACACCAGAGAGAACCAACAGCCCGAGGTACACAGACTTAGCACGAGGCCAACATCTTGGGGGTCTAAGCCCAACAGGTATTGGCCTGCACCCAGGCCCTGGGCTGTCCAGTGGGCCATTGGTGTGCCAACCCAGCCAGGAGTATTTTTGCCCAGCAGTCTGTCCCAGCATGCACACACCACCATTTTGGCTTTCAATCACCATAGTTGGAGAAAGCAAGATATTCCATGACAAAACCAAATTTACACAATATCTTTCTGAAACCCAGTTACACAAAGAATAATAGGAGGAAAACTCCAATACAAAGAAGGAAACTACACCCTAGAAAAAGCAAGATAGTAACCTTCTTTCATCAAACCCAAGAGAAGATAACCACTCAAATATAAAAATAACATCAAAAATTACAGGAAGTAATAATCACTATTACTTAATATCTCTTAACATCAATGGATTCAATTCCCCAATAAAAAGACATAGACTGGATACATAAACAGGACCCTACATTTTGCAGCATACAGGAAACACACCTCAGTGTCAAAGACAAAAAATACCTTAGAGTAAAAGGCTGGAAGACAATTTTGCAATCCAATGGTCTCAGGAAACGAGCCAGAGTAGCCATTCTAATATCAGATAAAATTGACTTTCAACCCAAAATCATCAAAAGAGATACAGAAGGACACTTCTTGCTGATCAAAGGAAAAATCCACCAAGAAGAACTTTCAATTCTGAACATCTATGCGCCAAATGCAAGGGCACCTTCATTCGTAAAAGAAACTTTACTGAATGAATGGGCGGCGGCGGCGGCGGCAGCAGCAGCAGCAGTGGCTGCTCCAGCTGAAGGGCCATCAGCAGTGGAACCAAGGCGTCACAGGGACCAGTTAGGCCCTGCGCCCACGACCACTGACCTTCGCTGACCAGCCGGACAGCAAGCAGCTGCAGTTGTGCGGCGCCTTTCCTGCACGGAGGCCACTTCAGAACTCGGCCTCCCACCAGTCAGGAGAGGAGGATCCATCTTGGTTCCGTACTCCAGGAATCGGACAGACTGAGGTACACAAACATAATCCGAGGCCAACACCGCGGTGGTCTGAGCCCGACGGGCGTTGGCCTGCACCCAGGCCCTGGGCGGGTCGGGGGGCCATCGGGGTGCCAACCCAACCAGGAGGTTTTTTGCCCAGGCCTGCGAGCGCGCAGCCGCCATTTTGCCTGCAGGACAACAGAGAGCTCAGGCGGGCAGACCTGTAACAGGCATAGCCTAAGGCTAACAAAGCGGGGGTCCAGGCCCCAAAAGGCACAGGACTGACCCCAAGAACTGGGCGGCTTGGTGGGCCATCTGTGAGTCAACCCGCCCAGGTGATTGTTAGCAAAGCAGACTCTCCCGGCGCTTTCAGGGAGCGCGGGCGCACACGCCCGCCATCCTAGTCACCTGGCAAACCCAATTAACAGTCAAAGCCGTAGGGGAACTTTGCTCGGACCTTGGCCTCCCAGGCTTTTGCCTGGACTCAGGGACTGGGCGGCCAGGCTAACCTTGTGTGCGACAGCCCGGTTGGCAGATCGGCTGCCCAGCGGAGTGAGCGGAACACAGGGGAGGTCACAGTAGCATACACCATCGGCACTCCCTGGGAGTGCACACGGGCTCCATCTGCTCCACAGACACAATCTGGGGCAAGGCCTCAGGCAGAAGCCCTTAGCTCTACTCTCTCAGCTTCCGGATCCAGATCAGTCTGGGCGGCAGCATTACATCTCCAAGTCCTGCAAGTGGCTAGCTGGGCTTCCGGGCGGCCAGCTGGGAGAAGTCAGTGTGCTCCAGTGAATCCAGCGGGCCCCAGCAGGAGCCTTCAGATGCCTGCTTTGGGATCTGAACAGCCTGGGCAGCAGCACCCTGTCTACAAGCAGTGCAGGAGGTAAGCTGTGCACCAGAGGCCAACTGGGAAGGGGCAGCTTGCACTGGTTGAGTCCAGCACTGACAAGATAAACTAACACCAGTGAGATCTAGATGGCAAAAGGCAAACGCAGGAACGTCACTAACAGAAATCAAGGCAATATGGCAACATCTGAACCCAATTCTCCTCTACCAACATGTCCTGGATACCCCATCACACCAGTAAAACAAGATTTGGATTTAAAATCACTGGTCATGATGCTGGTACAGGAACACATGAAGGTCATACATAAAGAAATTCAGGAGACAATGGATCAAAAGTTAGAAGCCCTTGCAAGGGAAACACAAAAATCATTGAAAGAAATCCAGGAGAATACAAAAGCCAACAAGGAGGAAATGCAAAAAACACTTAAAGAAATACAGGAGAACTTTGCTCAACAGGCTGAGGTCATGAAAGACGAAACACAAAAATCTCTTAAAGAAATACAGGAGAACTTTGGTCAACAGGCTGAGCTCATGAAAGAGAAAACACAAAAATCTCTTAAAGAATTACAGGAAAACACAAACATGCAAGTGAAGGAGCTAAGCAAAACCATCCAGGATCTAAAATCAGAAGTAGAAACAACTAAGAAAACTCAAAGGGAGACAACTTTGGAGATAGAAAGCCTTGGGAAGAAATCAGGGGACAGAGATACAAATATCAACAACAGAATACAAGAGATAGAAGAAAGAATCTCAGATGCTGAAGATTCCATAGAAACCATGGACTCAACAGTTAAAGAAAATGCAAAATGCAAAAAGCTTGTAACCCAAAATATCCAGGAAATCCAGGACACAATGAGAAGACCAAACCTAAGGATTATAGGCATAGATGAGAGTGAAGATTTACAACTTAAAGGGCCAGCAAATATCTTCAATAAAATTATGGAAGAAAACTTCCCTAACCTAAAGAGAGAGATGCCCATGAATATACAAGAAGCCTACAGAACTCCAAACAGACTGGACCAGAACAGAAATACTTCCCGTCACATAATAATCAAAACACCAAATGTTCTAAACAAAGAAAGAATACTAAAGGCAGTAAGAGAAAAAGGCCAAGTAACATATAAAGGAAGACCTATCAGAATCACAGCAGACTTTTCACCTGAGACTATGAAGGCTAGAAGGTCCTGGGCAGATCTCATGCAGACTCTAAGAGAACACAAATGCCAACCAAAACTACTATATCCAGCAAAACTCTCAATCACCATAGATGGAGAAACTAAGATATTTCATGACAAAACCAAGTTTACCCAATATCTATCCACAAACCCGGCCCTAAAAAGGATAATAGGAGGACAACACCAATACAAGGAGGGAAACTTCACCCTGGAAAAAGCAAGATAGTAACCTTTCATCAAACCCAAAAGAAGTTAAGCATTCAAATTTAAAAAATAACGTCAAAAATGATAGGAAGTAACAATCACTATTCCTTAATATCTCTTAACATCAATGGACTTAATGCCCCAATAAAAAGACACAGACTAACTGAATGGATACGTAAACAGGACCCTACATTTTGCTGCTTACAGGAAACACACCTCAGGGTCAAAGACAAACACTACCTTAGAGTAAAAGGCTGGAAGACAATTTTACAAGCAAATGGTCTCAGGAAACAAGCTGGAGTAGCCATTTTAATATCAGATAAAATTGACTTTCAACCCAAAGTCATCAAAAGAGACCCTGAGGGACACTTCTTGCTGGTCAAAGGAAAAATACAAAAAGAAGAACTGACAATCCTGAACATCTATGCCCCAAATGTAAGGGCACCCTCTTTTGTAAAAGAAACTTTATTAAAACTAAAAGCACACATTGCACCTAACACAATAATTGTGGGTGACTTCAACACTGCACTTTCCTCAATGGACCGATCAGGAAAACAGAAACTAAACAGGGACACAATGAAACTAATTGAAGCTTTGGACCAATTAGATTTAACAGATATATATAGAACATTCTATCCTAAAACAAAAGAATATACCTTTTTCTCAGCACCTCATGGTACCTTCTCCAAAATCGACCATATAATTGGTCACAAGACAGACCTCAACAAATATAAGAAGATCGAACTAATCCCATGCCTCCTATCTGATCACTATGGAGTAAAAGTGGTCTTCAATAGCAACAGAAACAACAGAAAGCCCACATACACGTGGAAACTGAACAATACTCTACTCAATGATACCTTGGTCAAGGAAGAAATAAAGAAAGAAATTAAAGACTTTTTAGAACACAATGAAAATGAAAACACAACATACCCAAATCTATGGGACACAATGAAAGCAGTGCTAAGAGGAAAACTCATAGCCCTGAGTGCCTCCAAAAAGAAAATGGAGAGAGCATACATTACCAGCTTAATGACACACCTGAAAGCCCTGGAACAAAAAGAAGCTATTTCACCCAGGAGGAGTAGAAGGCAGGAAATCATCAAACTCAGGGCCGAAATCAATCAAGTAGAAACAAAGAGAACCATACAAAAAATCAACAATACCAGGAGCTGGTTCTTTGAGAAAATCAACAAGATAGATAAACCCTTAGCCAGAATGACCAAAGGGCACAGAGAAAGTATCCAAATTAACAAACTTAGAAATGAAAAGGGAGATATAACAACGGAAACTGAGGAAATCCAAAAAATCATCAGATCCTACTACAAGAGCCTATACTCAACACAACTGGAGAATCTGGAGGAAATGGACAATTTCCTTGACAGATACCAAATACCAAAATTAAATCAGGACCAACTAGACCATCTAAACAGTCCCATAATGCCTAAAGAAATAGAAGGAGTCATAGAAAGTCTTCCAACCAAAAAAAGCACAGGACCAGATGGCTTCAGTGCAGAATTCTACCAGACCTTCAAAGAAGAGTTAACACCAATACTCTTCAAACTATTCCACAAAATAGAAACAGAAGGAACACTACCCAATTCATTCTACGAAGCCACAATTACGCTGATACCAAAGCCACACAAAGATCCAACAAAGAAAGAGAACTTCAGACCAATTTCCCTTATGAACATCGATGCAAAAATACTCAATAAAATTCTTGCCAACCGAATCCAAGAACACATCAAAACGATCATCCACCATGATCAAGTAGGCTTTATCCCAGGAATGCAGGGTTGGTTCAATATACGGAAATCCATCAATACAATCCACTACATAAACAAACTCAAAGAACAAAACCACATGGTCATTTCATTGGATGCTGAAAAAGCATTTGACAAAATTCAGCATCCCTTCATGCTTAAAGTCTTGGAGAGAACAGGAATTCAAGGCCCATACCTAAACATAGTAAAAGCAATATACAGCAAACCGGTAGCCAGCATCAAACTAAATGGAGAGAAACTTGAAGCAATCCCACTGAAATCAGGGACCAGACAAGGCTGCCCCCTTTCTCCTTATCTTTTCAATATTGTACTTGAGGTACTAGCTCGGGCAATTCGACAACATAAGGAGGTCAAAGGGATACAAATTGGAAAGGAAGAAGTCAAACTATCATTATTTGCAGACGACATGATCGTCTACCTAAGTGACCCAAAGAACTCCACTAGAGAGCTCCTACAGCTGATAAACAACTTCAGCAAAGTGGCAGGTTATAAAGTCAACTCAAGCAAATCAGTGGCCTTCCTATACTCAAAGGATAAGCAGGCTGAGAAAGAAATTAAGGAAATGACCCCCTTCACAATAGCCACAAACAGTATAAAGTATCTGGGGGTGACTCTTACCAAACATGTGAAAGATCTGTATGACAAGAACTTCAAGACTCTGAAGAAGGAAATGGAAGAAGACCTCAAAAAATGGGAAAACCTCCCATGCTCATGGATCGGCAGAATCAATATAGTTAAAATGGCCATTTTGCCTAAAGCACTATACAGATTCAATGCAATACCCATCAAAATCCCAACTCAATTCTTCACAGAGCTAGAAAGAGCAATTATCAAATTCATCTGGAACAACAAAAAACCCAGGATAGCTAAAACTATTCTCAGCAACAAAAGGAAATCTGGGGGAATCAGTATCCCTGACCTCAAGCAATACTACAGAGCAATAGTGTTAAAAACTGCATGGTATTGGTACAGTGACAGGCAGGAGGATCAATGGAACAGGATTGAAGATCCAGAAATGAACCCACACACCTATGGCCACTTGATCCTCGACAAAGAGGCTGAAAACATCCAATGGAAAAAAGATAGCCTTTTCAACAAATGGTGCTGGTTCAACTGGAGGTCAGCATGCAGAAGAATGCGAATTGATCCATCCTTGTCTCCTTGTACTAAGCTCAAATCCAAATGGATCAAGGACCTCCACATAAAGCCAGACACTCTGAAGCTAATAGAAAAAAAACTGGGGAAGACCCTTGAGGACATCGGTACAGGGAGAAAGTTTCTGAACAGAACACCAATAGCGTATGCTCTAAGAGCAAGAATTGACAAATGGGACCTCATAAAATTACAAAGTTTCTGTAAGGCAAAGGACACCATCAAGAGGACAAATCAGCAACCAACAAATTGGGAAAAGATCTTCACCAATCCTACATCAGATAGAGGGCTAATATCCAATATATATAAAGAACTCAAGAAGTTAGACTCCAGAAAACCAAACAACCCTATTAAAAAATGGGGTACAGAGTTAAACAAAGAATTCTCACCTGAAGAACTTCGGATGGCAGAGAAGCATCTTAAAAAATGCTCAACTTCATTAGTCATTAGGGAAATGCAAATCAAAACAACCCTAAGATTTCATCTTACACCAGTCAGAATGGCTATGATTAAAAATTCAGGAGACAGCAGGTGTTGGAGAGGGTGTGGAGAAAGAGGAACACTCCTCCACTGCTGGTGGGGTTGCAAATTGGTACAACCACTCTGGAAATCAGTCTGGCGGTTCCTCCGAAAACTGGGCACCTTACTTCCAGAAGATCCTGCTATACCACTCCTGGGCATATACCCAGAAGACTCCCCACCATGTAATAAGGATACATGTTCTACTATGTTCATAGCAGCCCTATTTGTAATTGCCAGATGCTGGAAAGAACCCAGGTATCCCTCAACAGAAGAGTGGATGCAAAAAATGTGGTATATCTACACAATGGAGTACTATTCAGCCATTAGAAACAATGAATTCATGAAATTCTTAGGCAAATGGATGGAGCTAGAGAATATCATACTAAGTGAGGTAACCCAGACTCAAAAGGTGAATCATGGTATGCACTCACTAATAAGTGGATATTAACCTAGAAAACTGGAATACCCAAAACATAATCCACACATCAAATGAGGTACAAGAAGAAAGGAGGAGTGGCCCCTGGTTCTGGAAAGACTCAGTGAAACAGTATTCAGCAAAACCAGAACGGGGAAGTGGGAAGGGGTGGGTGGGAGGACAGGGGAAGAGAAGGGGGCTTGCGGGACTTTCGGGGAGTGGGGGGGCTAGAAAAGGGGAAATCATTTGAAATGTAAATAAATTATATAGAATAATAAAAAAAAAAAAAAAGAAAGAAACTTTACTAAAGCTCAAAGCACACATTTCACCTAACACAATAATTATGGGGGACTTCAACACTCCCCTCTCCTCAATGGACCAATCAGGAAAACAGAAACTAAACAGGGACACAGTAAAACTAATTGAAGCTTTGGACCAATTGGATTTGACTGATATTTATAGAACATTTCACCCTAAAGCAAAAGAATATACCTTTTTCTCAGCACCTCATGGTACCTTCTCCAAAATCGGCCATATAATTGGTCACAAGACAGACCTCAACAAATACAAGAAGATCAAACTAATCCCATGCCTCCTATCAGATAACTATGGTGTAAGAGTGGTTTTCAATAGCAAAGAAAAAAAAAACAACAACAACAGAAAGCCCACATACATATGGAGGCTGAACAATACTCTACTCAATGACACCTTGGCCAAAGGAGAAATAAAGAAAGAAATCAGAGACCTTTTAAAATTTAAAGAAAATGAAGGCACAACATACCAAATCTTTGGGACACAATGAAAGCAGTGGTAAGAGGAAAACTCATAGCCCTGAATACCTCCAAAAAGAACCGGGAGAGAACATACACTAGCAGCTTAATGGCACATGTGAAAGTTCTGGAACAAAAAGATGCTACTTCACCCAGGAGGAGAAGAAGATAGGAAATCATCAAACTCAGAGCTGAAACCAATCAAGTTGAAACAAAGAGAACCATACAAAGAATCAACGAATCCAGGAGCTGGTTCTTTGACAAAATCAACAAGCTAGATAAACCCTTAGCCAGACTGACTAAAGGGCACAGAGACAGTATCCAAATTAACAAACGTAGAAATGAAAAGGGGGATATAATAACAGGAACTGAGGAAATTCAAAAAATCATCAGATCCTACTACAAAAGCCTATAATCAACACAACTGGAGAATCTGGAGGAAATGGACAATTTCCTAGACAGATACCAAATACCAAAATTAAATCAGGACCAAATAGACCATCTAAACAGTCCCATAACCCCTAAAGAAATAGAAGGGGTCATAGAAAGTCTTCCAAACAAAAAAAGCACAGGAACAGATGGTTTCAGTGCAGAATTCTATCAGACCTTCAAAGAAGACTTAACACCAATACTCTTCAAACTATTCCACAAAATAGAAACGGAAGGAAAATTACTCAGTTCCTTCTACAAAGCCACAATTACGCTGATACCAAAACCACAGAAAGATCCCACAAAAAAGAGAACTTCAGACCAATTTCCCTTATGAACATCGATGCAAAAATACTCAATAAAATTCTTGCCAACCGAATCCAAGAGCACATAAAAATGATCATCCACCATGATCAAGTAGGCTTTATCCCAGGGATGCAGGGTTGGTTCAATATATGGAAATCCATCAATGCAATTCACTACATAAACAAACTCAAAGAACAAAACCACATGGTCATTTCATTGGATGCTGAAAAAGCATTTGACAAAATTCAGCATCCTTTCATGCTTAAAGTCTTGGAAAGAACAGGAATTCAAGGCCCATACCTAAACATAGTAAAAGCAACATACAGCAAACCAATAGCCAATATCAAACTAAATGGAGAGAAACTAGAAGCAATCCCACTAAAATCAGGAACTAGATAGGGCGGCCCACTTTCTCCTTATCTTTTCAATATTGTACTTGAGGTACTAGCTTGGGCAATTAGACAACATAAGGAGGTCAAAGGGATACAAATTGGAAAGGAAGAAGTCAAACTATCAGTACTTGCAGATGATATGATAGTCAACCTAAGTGACCCAAAAAACTCCACTAGAGAGCTCCTACAGCTGATAAACAACTTCAGCAAAGTGGCAGGTTATAAAAATCAACTCAAGCAAATCAGTAGCCTTCCTATACTCAAAGGATAAGCAGGCTGAGAAAGAAATTAGGGAAATGACACCCTTCACAATAGCCACAAACAGTATAAACAGAGTCACAGTTTGGGGTGACTCTGACCAAACATTTGAAAGATCTGTATGACAGGAACTTCAAGAATCTGAAGAAGGAAATGTAAGAAGACCTCAAAAAATGGAAAAATCTCCCTTGCTCATGCATCGGCATGATTAATATAGTTAAAATGGCCGTTTTGTCAAAAGCAATATACAGATTCAAAGCAATACCCATCAAAATCCCAACTCAGTTCTTTATAGAGTTAGAAAGAGCAATTGTCAAATTCATCTGGAATAACAAAAAACCCAGGATAGCTAAAACTATTCTCAACAACAAAAGAAATTCTGGAGGAATCAGTATCCCAGACCTAAAGCAATACTACAGAGCAATAGTGTTAAAAACTGCATGGTATTGGTACAATTGCAGGCAGGAAGATCAATGCAATAGGATTGAAGATCCAGAAATGAACCCACACACTTATGGCCACTTGATCTTCGACAAGGGAGCTGAAAGCATCCAGTAGAAAAAAAGACAGCCTTTTCAACAAATGGTGCTGGTTCAATTGGAGGTCAGCATGCAGAAGAATGAGAATTGATCCATTCTTATCTCCTTTTACTAAGCTCAACTCCAAATGGATCAAGGACCTCCACATAAAGCCAGACACACTGAAGCTAATAGAAAAGAAACTGGGGAAGACCCTTGAGGACATGGGTACAGGGGGAAAGTTCCTGAACAGAGCACAAATAGCTTATGCTCTAAGATCAAGAATTGACAAATGGGACCTCATAAAATTACAAAGTTTCTGTAAGGCAAAGGACACCATCAAAAGGACAAATCGGCAACCAACAAATTCAGAAAAGCTCTTCAACAACCCTACATCAGATAGAAGGTTAATATCCAACATATACAAAAGAACTCAAGAAGTTGTACTCCAGAAAACGAAATCACCCTATTAAAAATGGGGTACAGTGCTAAACAAAGAATTTGCACCTGAAGAACTTCAGATGGCTGAGAAGCATCTTAAAAAATGCTCAACTTCAGCTGGGTGGTGGTGGCGCACTCCTCTAATCCCAGCACTCTGGGAGGCAGAGGCAGGCAGATTTCTGAGTTCGAGGCCATCCTGGTCTACAGAGTGAGTTCCAGGACAGCCAGGGCTATACAGAGAACCCCTGGCTCGAAAAAACCAAATCCAAAAAAAAAAAAAAAATAATGCTCAACTTCATTAGTCATGAGGGAAATGCAAATCCAAACAACCCTGAGATTTCACCTGACACCAGTCAGAATGGCTAAGATTAAAAATTAAGGAGACGGTAGGTGTTGGCGAGGATGTGGAGAAAGAGGAACACTCCTCCACTGCTGGTGGGTTGCAAACTGGTACAACCACTCTGGTAATCAGTCTGGTGGTTCCCCAGAAAACTGGGCATGTCACTTCCAGAGGATCCTGCTGTACCACTCCTGGACATATACCCAGAGGATTCCCCAGCATGTAATAAGGATACATGCTCTACTATGATCATAGCAGACCTATTTATAATAGCTAGAAGCTGGAAAGTACCCAGGTATCCCTCAACAGAAGAAAGGATGCAAAAAATGTGGTATATATACACAATGGATTACTATTCAGCCATTAGAAACAATGAATTCATGAAATTCTTAGGCAAATGGATGGAGCTGGAGAACATCATACTAAGTGAGGTTACCCAGTCTCAAAAGATCTATCATGGTATGCACTCACTAATAAGTGGATATTAACCTAGAAGCTTGGAATACCCAAAACATAAACTACACATCAAATGAGGTACAAGAAGACCAGAGGAGTGGCCCCTGTTCTGGAAAGACTCAGTGTAGCAGTATCGGTAAAACCAGAATGGGGAAGTGGGAAGTGGTGGATGGGAGAACAGGGGGAGGGAAGGGGGCTTATGTGACTTTCAGGGAGTGGGAGGCCTGAAAAGGGGAAATCATTTGAAATGTAAATAAAAAAATATATCGAATAAAAAAAAAGGAAAAAAAAAGAAAGGATAAAGAAATAAAATATTAGATAAATGTATGAAGGGTAAAAGTATTATTTTTGAAACAACAAAACAGTATGAAAATTATAGCAAAGAGGAAAACATCAAAAACACAAGGGACCTAAACCAAAAAGAACAATAAGGAAAAAGAGAAGAAAATATTTTGTTTGTTTGTTTATTTTTGTGGGTTTTTTTGTTTTTTTGTTTTTTGTTTTTTGGGTTTTTTGTTTTTTGGTTTTTTTTTTTTTTTTTTTTTTTTTTTTTTTGAGACAGGGTTTCTCTGTGTAGCCCTGGCTGTCCTGGAACTCACTCTGTAGACCAGGCTGGCCTTGAACTCAGAAATTCACCTGCCTCTTCCTCCCAAGTGCTGGGATTAAAGGCGTGTGCCACCACTGCCCGGCAAGAAAATGTTAAATGAATAATGACCAAAGGTATAAGTCAAATAAAATTGCTCCTTATTCTCTTTATTATCAAACATAATATAGAGAAAAGCATGCTAGTAAAAGCAACAAAATATAAAAATATTGCTAAGTTAGTAGGATCTCTCATTTGTGTTGGAATACTGAAAACCAGATGCAACATTAAAATCTACAAAGGTAGAAAATCTCCCTTTGAAATTACATGCTATGATACTGTATGTGTGCATTGAGTATGATTCTAAAGCTTTAGAGTTTTCAGACTAAATAGCAGTGACTGTCTAGAGGGATGATCACAGGTTCAATGCCATTAAACGTCCAAAAACCAAGAATGTGATTCCTTTCCCTAATCACATTACTTCTGGACAGAGTCTCCTGTGCCATTTTATAGGCTTGCTGGTGTCTGTTCCCTGGTCTGTCTCTCAGCATGGGGTTGTGGTAGATTAGAAATTGCCTTGCTAGCTGTCTCTGCCTATTGCTGCTACTCCTGGGGGCTTCAGGGTAGGTCAGTTTCCAAGAATGAGTCATTTCTTAAGATTGCATATTGTCCATTATCTCAAAGTTACAGAGAGTGATGTAAGAGAATTTCTCTTCAGTTCTGGGCAGCCTGTAGAATATTACCCTCTCATCAAATCCTGAGCCTGCTTATGAGTCTTGTAAAGGCTATGGGCTTGGATTGAAGGTAGAGATTGAGTGCAATGTCCTTATCATCAGAACTGTTTAGCTTGTCTTGAGGTGTCTTTAATGGGAAGCCAAGAATATGGAGCTGTTCTTTGTGGGTTTTTTTTTTTTTTCATGAGTCATCATCATTTTCCTCCACAATTTTCAGATATACTGAAGAGGGTTTTTCACCTCTTTCTTTAGAATATAATTTTGTTTTGTTTTGTTTCATACTCTGATTCTAAGGTTTTAGTAGGCCACATGGAAACAGTTTATAGTCCATCACATTTCCAACTGAGTCATGTAACTAATTTATATTCATTTATATGTAGTTAATACATTATTTGGAGATAAAAAATAAATATTTTTAGAATAAATTTTCCTTATAGTGGATCATCCATTATTTATGCTCATGGCTAGAGTTTGATAGTATTTTGTTAAGAACTTTTTGTTCATATTTAAGGGATTAGTTGGTGGCATGCACAAGCTATCACCACACAATTCTCTATTCTGTGCCTAGTCCCAAGTGTTTTACAGTTAAATACTTGGTTATATCCTATGCTATCTTTGGCTGTTATCTACACATTTGCTTAATAGACTTTAATCATAAAAAAGATCAATGAGTGAATGAATGCATGAAATTGCAGAAAGCAACATGTACTGAATCCAAAAAAGGAAGCCAGCACTCTACATGGTCCTTTGCCTCCATGGTAGAAAATCAAAATACTATCAATTATCCATTCACCCAGCATTTCCACAGGCATGAAGAGTGTGGGGTTATTTTACACGCTTCCTCCTCACAACTAAATATTTTCTCAATATGGGGATATTTTCAAAAATGTGATCAATGGAGATCCCTGTCTTCCACAGTACATATTTCTGTTACTATAACAAGGATTTGCACATGTTTTAAATATATGCTACAGATGTCTATACCATGTGCCAGTGCCACAGATAATATCTGGTTCATTGCAATGACTTGTTCTTCTGGTTGGAGACCTCTACTAACACTACTGGAAACTCACTGGGACTCCTCTCAGAAATGCCGTTGTTGTGCTGTGGCATGGAGATCCTATAGTTTTGGATCTATAAGACTCTTCATGAACTGAAGCAGTTCATCAACAGGGAAGACATTGGGGTTATCTAGTTCAAAGCCCTGGATCTGGGCCTGAGTTATATCTGAGCTGATCAGCCTGCAGAGTCTCCTGCACTCATGCCTTCAAGGTGGCTCACCAACAATCCCCACAAACAAAATATTTATTATATATCATAAATAAAAATCATATTCAAAATTAGCATGTAATTAATATTTTTCCACAAAGAAAAATAAATTCAAATTATTTTTAATATGATCCTTTGCATTTGTATATGAATCTTATCCACCCCAACAATAATTGCAAAGTTTGTTTTGGCAGAAAACATTAAACAATTGTTACCAAATGTTAAATGAGAGCAATAATCATAGAGACTAAACATAACAAAACAGATATGAAAAACTATTTTAATTCTTTTATCCTTGTATTTATGTTATGGATTTGTACCAACAGAACAATTGAACTAATTAGTGAATTTAGACATACATCTAATTAAATACTGCCATTAAGTTTATAATGAAAGCATCATTTTCAATCTTTGCTGAAAGAGAACTAATCAATATATCATGTGGGAGGGTGGTTATCTTCTTGGAATGATAATGGTTATAATATGAAGCTCAACTAATATAAATTGCATTCAAATTGCATTTCACATTTTGCTCTAAATTATTTGAACCAATTCTTTTGTTTTAAACACAAATCTGTGAGCAAAAAGTATGATTGTTCATTTTCACAGATGAAGAAACATGATCCAAAAGGTTAAGTGGTTTTCTCAAGGTCGTTTGGCAATTAAGTAGTGGAGCCTGACCTCACTACAAGTCTTTCTTACCAAAAAGGCCTAGTATTCACAGCTAAGCTTGCTTACTATACTGCAATGACCTCAAATAAATTCCACATAGATTGCATATTAAATGTTAAAATTTAAATCGAAGTCAAAGGCAATATATGTAAGTGATTTATTATCTTAATGTGGGTCATACTTTCCTAAGCTTCACAAGCATATCAACGAACTATAAACATCAATAAACATGCTGACACAAATGTGAAGCTTCTTTTTAGCTAAAAATCAGACAACTGAAATTAAGAGATAATTGGGAAGGAAGGATTTGCAATAAATTTGAAGATAAATTTCTTTAATATTCAAAGGGCGTTTACAAATAAAACCTAAAACCATGAAAAAAGTATTTTAAACGTGGGGTGGGTGAGTAATGCAAAACATCAGTTGATGAATAACAATTTAAAATCATTCTGAAAAATGAACTATTATTCCCCATCAGTTGTTATTAAATGTGTGGATGAAAATATTTTACATTCCCCATGACATTAATAATGAAAGGAAATGTTAACACAGATAAAAGAGCAAGGGGACTCCCAACTGATGTGAGAATATTTGTGTATGAATGATAATCCTAATTATAGTAGGATTTTTAGTAGAGCAATTAGCATTGTGCTTCAATTTTAAAAAAATTATTAACATTTTCAATGAATAATTCCTAAGGTGATAGCAAAATGGTTTTATGCACAAATATTGCCACTGTAGAATCATTCTCAATAGGAAGCATTTGGTTAAAGAACAAGCAAAACAACTAAATGATCCAGAAAAGTGTTCACTTGATTAAGATCTGCAAAGTCATCGAAGAGAATGTGAATAATTTATGTAAATAGGGATGTGAATGGCATAGAAAGTAATTTACATTATATTATTATATTGGTGAATGAAAACAAAAATCTTGACACCATGACAATGTGTGTGTATGTGTGTGTGTGTGTGTGTGTGTGAAAATGACAGACAAGAAATATTGATAATTATGGCTAGATGGCACTTTGTAAGTTTTGGCTGTGAATTGTGGTTTGTAAATTGTTAAAAACATAGCAGCCTTCCTAGAATGCTTTTTCTAGATGCTAATAGGACTTCCTAGGTTGTGACAGTGAAAAACATCTCCAAAATGTGCCAAATGCACCAGAGGTGGAAAAATAAATAAACAAACAAATAAATAAATAAATAATAATAAATGTTATTAAAAGATGTTTAAATTTATTCAGAGGTTCATATTGAGGATAAGATTGTACATGAATGTGTACACACATATGCACATCTAAGCAATATATTTATGCATGGACAATATTTTATCTGCCAAAGTCATACATATTATTTATGAAATAATCAAAGTGCATGATGTCAGAAGATATCTGGGAGTACAGGAATACACAGAGAGACTTTGTCTCTGATAAATAAAAACATAATACAATAGAAGTAAGATAAAATTTGATGTTAAAGCCTGACATGGTATCCTACATCTGTAGCTTCAGCTTTCACTGTGCAAAGCCAAGAAGATTGCAGTGAATGTGAGGCTAACTCTGGCCATGGGGCTATATAGCATGTATAATACAAGCCAAGACATAGCTACAGACCAAGACCCAGTCTCCAAAGAAAAACATGAAGACAACATTTAACATTGAACAATATAAACAGATTCATGAAAGAAAGGAAGACTAGATAATAAAAACCATGGAAAAAATCACAAGAAAGTAGCACTGATAAACAGGTGAACAGATACAAAACTACAACTATTTGGAGAGAAGAACTGATAAAATATAGCTAAACCAAGTTAGACATATTCCATCATGAGGGATAACTATTCAAATTTATGATATTAGTCATTTTTCTTTCTTTAAGGCAAAATGTACTTAAACTCAAGCTGGAATTATTTCAGCATATTTCTACCCTGATGGACAGAATCAGAGTATTTTATAAACTTCCTGGTGAATTCACCATATGCCTATGCCTTCAAATCCTTTCTATGAAAGAAATCACTGAGCTAATAACATTGAAGGCGTAATTTTAAAAAAAGCAGCAATGGAAATATCAAAATAGAATGTAAACATCTTAATACTTCCTGATTTAGAATAAAGTGTCACTGTGCTCTTTTTTTTTAATCAGGAAAATCTGCTGTTTACTTTTAGATGCATGCAAGCTTTATGATGTAATTCACATATCATTTAATCCACCTATCTGTTCATTTTTGTCCAATAAAGATTATAATTTTTATTAGATATTTTCTTTATTTGCATTTTTTTTCTGAGAGGGTTTCCCTGTATAGCCATAGCTATCCTGGAACTCACTTTGTAGACCAGGACAGCCTTGAACTCAGAAATGTGCCTGCCTCTGCCTCCCAAGTGCTGTGATTATAGGCATACACCACCACTACCATGCTCTTTTGTTCTTTTTTTTATTCGATATATTCTTTATTTAAATTTCAAATGATTTCCCTTTTCCTGAATCCCCCCTCCCTGAAAGTCCCATAAGCCCTCTTCCCTCCCCCTCTTCTCCAATCCACCCCTTCCCACTTCCCTGTCCTGGCATTCCCCTACACTGCTGCACTGAGCCTTTCCAGGACCAGAGGCCTCTCCTTCCTTCTTCTTGTGCATCATTTGATATGTGAGTTGTATAGTGGGTATTCCAATCTTCTAGGCTAATATCTGCTTATCAGTGAGTGCATACCATTAGTGTTCTTTTGAGACTGGGTTACCTCACTTAGGATGATATTCTCCAGTTCCATCCATTTGTCTAAGAATTTCATGATTTCATTGCTTCTAATGTCTGAATAGTACTCCAATGTGTATATATACCACATTTTTTGTATCCATTCCTCCATTGAGGGATATCTGGGTTCTTTCCAGCTTCTGGCTATTATAAATAAGGCTGCTATGAACATAGTGGAGCATGTATCCTTATTACAGGCTGGGGAATCCTCTGGGTATATGTCCAGGAGTGGTATAGCGGGATCCTCAGGAAGTATCATTCCCAGTTTTCTGAAGAACCACCAGATTGATTTCCAGAGTGGTTGTACCAATTTGCAACCCCACCAGCAGTGAAGGAGTGTTCCTCTTTCTCCACATCCTCGCCAGCACCTGCTGTCTCCTGAGTTTTTTACCTTAGCCATTCTGACTGGTCTGAGGTGAAATCTCAGGGTTGTCTTGATTTGTATTTCCCTGATGACTAAGGATGTTGAAAATTTCTTTAGGTGCTTCTCAGCCATTTATATATTTACCTTTCAAATGTTATTTCCTTTCTTCATTTCCCCTCCTAAAACTCCCTATCCCATTCCCCCTCTCCCTTCTCAGCAACCCACCTACTCCTGATTCCCTATCCTGGCATTCCCCTACACTGGGGAATCTAGCCTTCTGAGGACCAAGGAACACTCCTCTCATTGATATCTGACAAGGCTATCCTCTGCTACATATGCTGCTGAAGCCCTGGGTCCCTCCATCTGTAGTCTTTAGTTGGATGCTATATACCCCTGGGAGCTCTGGGAGTACTGGTTGTCTCATATTGTTGTTCCTCCTATGGGGATGTAAATCCCTTCAGCTCCTTGGGTCCTTTCTCTAACTCCTCCGGTGCAGACCCTCTCCTCAGTCCATTGTTTGTCTGAGAGCATCAACCTCTGTATTTATCAGGTTCTAGCACAGCCTATCAGGAGACAGCTATATCAGGCTCCAGTCAGAAAGTACTTGTTGGCATCCACAATAGTGTCTGGGTTTGGTAACTGCTTATGGGATGGATACCCAGGTGGGGCAGTCTCTGGATGGCCTTTCCTTCAGTCTCTGTTCCACACTTTGTCTCTGTATCTCCTCCCATTTTGTTTCCCCTTCTAAGAAGGACTGAAATATCCACACTTTGGTCTCTTAAAGAAGTACTGGAGAACATAGGAGAAACGTAGAAGCCCTTAAAGAAGAAACACAAAAGTCCATTAAAGAATTACAGGAAAATACAACCAAACAGTTGAACAAATTGAACAAAACCATCCAGGATCTAAATATGTAAATAGAAACATTAAGGAAATCACAAAGAGAGACAACACTGGTGACAAAAAATCTAGGAAAGAGATCAGGAGTCATAGATACAAGCATTACCAACAGAATAAAAGAGATAGAAGAGAGAATCTCAAGTGTAGAAAATACCATAGAAAACACTGACACAACAGTAAAAGAAAATACAAAATGCAAAATGCTCCTAAAGCAAAATATCCAGGAAATCCAGGACACAATTATGTAGCTACATTGAATGGGTTACTGGGTTCCCTGGAAGGAAAGCTGGGGATAGAAACAGAGTGGCGAAAGAAGCATAGAGAGAAGGCAATATTTCCTGTTCAAGGCTCAAAGTTTAATCGAGCTCTTCAAATATATATAAGCAGGGGAAGAGATCCTACCCCAAAGGCTAAAAACAGGTCTGCAGAATTGGTTTGCTTGCTGGTGCCTCAGATAACTGCAGGTCTTTGGAGAATAATGGGCTTCACCCTGGTCTGAGTGCTTCACACTAGGTGGAACAGGATTAAGGCTAGTGCAGGAATTCCTGGGGAAGGCTGGAAGAGGAACTTCACCTTGGTCAATGTCAAGTTCCTGCCAGGTGGCATAGCCCCCAATACAGCTCTCTACATTTCCTCCCTTTTTATTAGTTTTAAGATGAGGTAACAACCAAGTGGATAGTCATCTGTCAAAGGACAGTGGCCATTAATCATGTAGGGGAGGTATTGACCTGATCCTCTTAAATGTGGTATCTTTTGTGGAAGAGAGGATATAGGCCTCCTTGTTGTCTAAGGAATGCCTTTAAACACCAACCTCTAGCAAACTATGGTTTGCTTCACAGAGGATTCAGAGGCAGAGAACATGTTCCTCCCCTTTCAGTGCTTTGCCTTGCACCTCTTACTGGAGCCCATGTTGGCTCGTAAGCAGACACACATAGATCTGAGTTCTATGTGGCTCCTGGGAGATCCACTTGGATAGGTTTTGATGCCAGAGAGTTGATTTGTGCCAAAGGCTCTGCAAGTGTCTTTAACAGACATGCCAGTTTTCAATCTGGGTGAGCCTAAGTGGGGACAAGTCTGCATAGCACACAAGGTCAAGACTTAGAAGTGGAACAGGATTAATTTACCTTAGGATAGCCTAGCCCAAAGGTATCTAATTCAGTTGCAAATTAGCAGCTATCAGACACAACTGCTAGCCTTGGCAGTGAGGGAAGTAGCTTTGTGAATCAACAGATAAGCTGTTCTCAGAAAGAGTGGAGACTATATTCTAAATTAACTCACCTGGCTGATAAAGATTATTAACCCACTTCCTTCTACGAAGCCACAATTACGCTGATACCAAAACCACACAAATATGCAACAAAGAAAGAGAACTTCAGAACAATTTCCCTTATGAACATCGATGCAAAAATACTCAATAAAATTCTTGCCAACCAAATCCAAGAACACATCAAAACGATCATCCACCATGATCAAGTAGGCTTTATCCCGGGAATGCAGGGTTGGTTCAATATACGGAAATCCATCAATGTAATCCACTACATAAACAAACTCAAAGAAAAAAACCACATTGTCATTTCTTTGGATGCTGAAAAAGCATTTGACAAAATTCAGTATCCTTTCATGCTTAAAGTCTTGGAAAGAATAGCAATTCAAGGCCCATACCTAAACATAGTAAAAGCAATATACAGCCAACAGGTAGCCAGCATCAAACTAAATGGAGAGAAACTTGAAGCAATCCCACTAAAATCAGGGACTAGAGAGGGCTGCCCCCTTTCTCCTTACCTTTTCAATATTGTACTTGAGGTTCTAGCTCAGGCAATTTGACAACATAAGGAGGTCAAAGGGATACAAATTGGAAAGGAAGAAGTCAAACTATCATTATTTGCAGATGACATGATAGTCTACCTAAGTGACCCAAAAAACTCCACTAGGGAACTCCTACAGCTGATAAACAACTTCAGCAAAGTGACAGGTTATAAAATCAACTCAAGCAAATCAGTGGCCTTCCTATACTCAAAGGATAAGCAGGCTGAGAAAGAAATTAAGGAAATGACCCCCTTCACAATAGCCACAAACAGTATAAAGTATCTTGGGGTGACTCTTACCAAACATGTGAAAGATCTGTATGACAAGAACTTCAAGACTCTGAAGAAGGAAATGGAAGAAGACCTCAAAAAATGGGAAAACCTCCCATGCTCATGGATCAGTAAAATCAATATAGTTAAAATGGTCATTTTGCCAAAAGCAATATACAGATTCAATGCAATACCCATCAAATTCCCAATTCAATTCTTCACAGAGTTAGAAAGAGCAATTCTCAAATTCATCTGGAATAACAAAAAAACCAGGATAGCTAAAACTATTCTCAGCAACAAAAGAAATTCTGGGGGAATCAGTATCCCTGATCTCAAGCAATACTGCAGAGCAATAGTGTTAAAAACTTCATGGTACTGGTACAGTGACAGGCAGGGGATCAATGGAACAGGATTGAAGATCCAGAAATGAACCCACACACCTATGGCCACTTGATCCTCGACAAAGAGGCTGAAAACATCCAATGGAATAAAGATAGCCTTTTCAACAAATGGTGCTCGTTCAACTGGAGGTCAGCATGCAGAAGAATGCAAATTGATCCATCCTTGTCTCCTTGTACTAAGCTCAAATCCAAATGGATCAAGGACCTCCACATAAAGCCAGACACTCTGAAGCTAATAGAAAAGAAACTGGGGAAGACCCTTGAGGACATCGGTACAGGGAGAAAGTTTCTGAACAGAACACCAATAGCGTATGCTCTAAGATCAAGAATTGACAAAGGGGACCTCATAAAATTACAAAGTTTCTGTAAGGCAAAGGACACCATCAAGAGGACAAATCGGCAACCAACAAATTGGGAAAAGATCTTCACCAATCCTACATCAGATAGAGGGCTAATATCCAATATATATAAAGAACTCAAGAAGTTAGACTCCAGAAAACTGAACAACCCTATTAAAAATGGGGTACAGAGTTAAACAAAGAATTCTCACCTGAAGAACTTCGGATGGCAGAGAAGCATCTTAAAAAATGCTCAACTTCATTAGTCATTAGGGAAATGCAAATCAAAACAACCCTGAGATTTCACCTTACACCAGTCAGAATGGCTAAGATTAAAAATTCAGGAGATAGCAGGTGTTGGAGAGGGTGTGGAGAAAGAGGAACCCTCCTCCACTGCTGGTGGGGTTGCAAATTGGTACAACCACTCTGGAAATCAGTCTGGAGGTTCCTCTGAAAACTGGGCACCTCACTTCCAGAAGATCCTGCTATACCACTCCTGTGCATATACCCAGAGGATTCCCCACCATGTAATAAGGATACATGATCTACTATGTTCATAGCAGCCCTATTTATAATTGCCAGATGCTGGAAAGAACCCAGGTATCCCTCAACAGAAGAGTGGATGCAAAAAATGTGGTATATCTACACAATAGAGTACTATTCAGCCATTAGAAACAATGAATTCATGAAATTCTTAGGTAAATGGATGGAGATAGAGAACATCATACTAAGTGAGGTAACCCAGACTCAAAAGGTGAATCAAGGTATGCACTCACTAATAAGTGGATATTAACCTAGAAATCTGGAATACCCAAAACATAATCCACACATCAAATGAGGTACAAGAAGAAAGGAGGAGTGGCCCCTTGTTCTGGAAAGACTCAGTGAAGCAGTATTTGGCAAAACCAGAACGGGGAAGTGGGAAGGGGTGGGTGGGAGGACAGGGGAAGAAAAGGGGGCTTACGGGACTTTCGGGGAGTGGGGGGCTAGAAAAGGGGAAATCATTTGAAATGTAAATAACAAATATATCGAATAAAAAATAAGAGAAAAAAAGAGGAAGAAGAAAGAAAAAAAAGATTATTAACCATCTTCAAAATTGGAATGTTTAATATTGGATTTATTGAGTCAACTTATCACATTAAGGAAAAGAGAAGAGTCATTATATAACTCCTCCTTTAGATTAATTTTTCTAAGTCAGTTTTAACAGTTTCCATGTTCTCTGTCCCACTAGGTCTAAAAGCTTGAAGCAAGGCAGTTTATCTAATCTGGGACATAGGCAAGTAAAGTCACCATTGTCAGGACATTCAGCAAGCCCACAGTCAACCTTATCTTCAGCATGCCAAAACATCAGCATGCCACAACAATCACTCTGGCAGCTAGCATGTTTCTGCCACATTGCAAACATGCCCTCTTTACCATATTAAATCAGGATCATGCCATATTCCAATTAGTAGATCCTTTCAGCTAACCTAGGCAAGAGTATGACTAGTTATAGAATGCTATAGACACTTAGCAAGGAGTTCCTTGGCATGCAAATTTTAAAATGTTCTTAAAAATATATGAGCATAAATTAAATAATATGCATGGGGATATAATTTACCTCTTTTTGGTTTTTAAGAAGATATTGTTTTAAAATTTCACAATATCATGTCCTTGAAGATTATAAAGAATTAAATTGTTAAACTGATGTCAAAACAACTCAAATGTGTGATGACTGTAATAAATAGCCAGTTCCATTATCTGTTTTAATCTAAGTTGGAACACCAAGCATAGACTATAATGTAGGCAACAGGTATAGAAAATAAACATAGTATTTTTAGTTGCTTTTTCTGTTAGAGCAGTTGCAACTAGAAAGCCTAAAAATGTATCACTATTCTCATGAACATATTTTAATTTTCTAAAATCAGAAATATGAGTACCATTTATTTGTAATAATTTATTAAGTCCTCTAGAATTAACACCATTATGTGGTACAGGTAGAAACTGAGAACACTGAGAGCAAATCTTTAGAATTTGATGTGTATATTTTCTAAAAATATAAAATTATTTTCAAGCCATTTGATGATATAAAGAGTATGATTTTATGGCCAACTGCTACTATGGAAGGCCTATAGTCTGCCTGGGACACAAATCTCTTATGACTTTGCCTTAAGGGGTCTTGTCCAGGCAATCTAGGATGGGCTATTTTGTAAAGATTTATTAATTTATTATAAATAAGTATATTGTAGTGAGAGACCCCCAACTCAAAGTTTTTAGACCTCTAAACTAGCCCAGCACAGACTAACTTGTTTTTCTGTTTTCAGCTTGAGAAAGATAGCCCACCCTGTTCTAGTTCCAATGTTTAACTATACAGTGCCCCATGGATGTTTGCTCCAGATAATCTCTAACCTTCCTTACTTCCTCTCTGTACTTCCCCATTCCGTGCATGTTTTGTCCTCCACCCCTTGCCTTGTGAATTGTGGCCTCCAACCCTTGTCTTGTGATTTTTCCCCTTTAAATAACTCTGACTTCAGTTGCACAGGGACCTCAGTCCTCTACCCCTGCGTGGTGTATGGCTGTGGAACCTAGAATAAAGAAATCCTCATTCTATTGCATCGAGACCATTTCTCAGGAGTGATTTGGGTATCGCCTTCCGAGGTGTGAGGTGCTGGGGCACCCTCGGTTTTTGGGGTCTTACAGTAGCTGTCTTCAGACACATCAGAAGAGGGTGTCAAATCTCAATACAGATGGTTATGAGCCACCATGTGGTTTCTGGAAAAGAACTCTTATATTTTTTATTGTAAGACTAGCCTTTAATGGCTAAGCCATCTCTCCAGCCCCTGGATCAGCTCTTAATGTTCAGAGGACAGTCATTTAACATTTTAAAAATAGCTGCTACAGCACCCAAGTCAATTATCTGTGCTGAAGCAGGGGCAAACTCAAAAGAATAAACATGTGATTCAATTACATGAGCTTTACTACCACTGTAGATGCATTCTTTATGGGATGCATGTATAAATCTATAGGAAATACAAAAGCATGTATGGAATCAAATTTTAACAACTTATCATTTAGATAACAATTATCAATTTTGCCTAAAAGGCTTGTTATACAATAGACCAACTATCAATATTCTGCAATAACCAATTTGATTGTTGTTTGAAACAAGGAACAAATATTTCATCAGGTTCTTAAGACATTGCTTTTTCAAATACTTTTATGATTTTGTTTTATAACATTTTATTAACACACCAATATCTTTATTGGTGGTTGTTAAAACTTGGAGATGAAAAAAGGTGATTCTACATTAATGTTTCTTTGCCAAGGAATGGCAGTGAACACATAACATAAACTGCTGACAAGTGATTACAGTGGGTTCCTCCAAGTCATTTGTCTCTTACCAGTTATTTTTCATCCACCTTGAGAACAGAGGCTTAAGTCCTCCTGTGGCAAGCTTAATGTGAAATTAATATGATAAGACCAATTAATACATCCGAACAGCTTTTGAAAATCATTTAGAATAAGCAAATTATCTTTATTTGAATTTGCAGTGCCAATTTGCTTAGGATATAATTGATACATTACCTTTGAATCATTTTTGGAGCAACAACTACTTAAAAAATTTTAAAACAACTATAATAAAATTCTATGAATAATATACAGTGAAAGATTTAAAATCCTAGCTTCTTGTATTGAAGCAGAGACAAAACGTTTATCTCACATATGGTAAGGCTATCAGCCATTTCCTGAGGAGAAACCTTCTCATGAAATTGCTCTATTGGTTCTTTTAGCTCATTAGAAGCAAATACTTTTACAATTATCAGGATCTGCAAAGCAAAAAAAACAACTTTTAAATCCATCATAATTTTGTATGGAGTAGGCAGGCCAGATTTTAATGCTTTGATGTGATCTACATAGCCTTATTAACTTTTTGTAGATTTTATGTTTGAAGTATATTTTGAACCACACCTGGATAAGTCTGTCAAGAATGTTCTTTTGGCCAGAAACTCCCTAGGTGGGTTTTGCAAGACAAAAGCAGTATCTCACAAGCCTCCCTGGAGCCAGCCCTGAGCTTTGCATTAACTCAAATGTAAATACCTTCTAATCTGAGTCTATTGCTCAAGGCCAGAACCAATCCCACCTGTCCTCCATGGCAGCAGCCTGCAAGCAGACCCCATTATGTGAGGACTGAATAACAAAAGAGACCTATAATTTCAGGGAAAAATTCTACTAGCTGTTGTTAGCAGCCATATATACAAATTTTTGAAACTGTTTAAAAGAAGCCTACTTAATATCAAAAAATTCCCACTGAGATCTCTTTTTCAATCTTGGGCGATTAAATTCTGCTTTTATGACTGTAGCCAATAAACTCATGAAAAAGTGGCAACAGGTCTATAGTGGCCACAGCTGTTTATAACCTTTATTGCTCTTGAAATCATCTTAATTACAAAATGTGTTAACAATCATTAGCCTTTATCAGACTGCAAACTGAAGTCAATGATACACTGGCAGTTTTTAACCATATTCTTAACTTTCTCTTGCAATAATTAGAGCATAACTATAACTTTGGAGAGCAAAACCCAATTTTAAACAATCTATTCGCTTTAAAATCAATGCCAAATGCTTTACTTTCACATTATAAAGTTTGTCTGACAGTTTTTATGTTTGAATGTATGACAGTGCAACTTATCTCATTAAAGAGATATTGTTTTAAATCTTATTCCTTATAAGCCTAATTTCTAGGTTAAGATCCACATAGAACATTATGCCAATTTGGAAGTACCTTTTTGTTTTGTTTTGTTTTTGGTTTATTTTGGATTTGGGTTTTCCAAGACAGGGTTTCTCTGTATAGCCCTGGCTGTCCTGGAACTCACTCTGTAGACCAGGCTGGCCTCGAACTCAGAAATCTGCCTGCCTCTGCCTCCCAAGTTCTGGGATTACAGGCATGTACCACCACTGCCTGGCTTTGGAAGTATCTTTAGAGGCCTGTTTTTCCTGGCTTGGGTTATGCCATGTGTTGCTGTTTAAGATGACTCCAACCCTAAGTTACCAGTTTTAAACTAACTTTTTGTTACCAACATTAAACCTTTTAAATCATGCCCAATAACTTATAAGCTAATACTCTATAGTCAAGACATGCAAAACATACTTAGACCTCTAAGACCAATCGAAAACAAATATGAAGCAACTACATGAACGTTATAAATTTAAAGCAAATAATTTTTTTTCTTTTTCTAGAGAAAAAAGCACTTTGGACCCAATAATCACAATTGCAGAGATTTTTCTAGGAGACATAACCATTAGCTCACTTGCCCTATATCTTGAGGCTCATGGCCCTTTTAAAAGCAGCTTTTTCCCCCAGCTATTCTTGACTCCTAGCTGAATGTGGAACAGCTTAAATCAGCCTCCACTGTGTAAACTGAGACTAGGCTCAACACAACTGGAGAATCTGGAGGAAATGGACAATTTCCTAGACAGATACCAAACACCAAAATTAAATCAGGATCAAATAGATCATTTAAATAGTCCCATAACCCCTAAAGAAATAAAAGGGTTCTTAGAAAGTCTCCCAACCAAAAAAGCACAGGACCAGATGGCTTCAGTACAGACTTCTATCAGACCTTCAAAGAAGACCTAACACCAATACTCTCCAAGCTATTCCACAAAATAGAAACAGAAGGAACACTACCCAACTCATTCTATGAAGCCACAATTGCTCTGATACCAAAACCACACAAAGATCCAACAAAGAAAGAGAACTTTAGGCCAATTTCCCTTATGAATATCTATGCAAAAACATTAAATAAAATTCTTGCCAATCGAATCTAAGAACACATCAAAACGATCATCCACCATGATCAAGTAGGCCTCATCCCAGGGATGCATGGATGGTTCAATATATGGAAATTCATCAATGCAATCCACTACATTAACAAATGCAAAGAAAGGACCTGGAGATGTGGCGTTGCCGCCCAGGCTGATCTGGATCTGGAAGCAGAGAGATCTGAGGGCTCCGGCCAGAGGCCTCAGGACTGGAACCTAAGCTCCGTGCTGCTGGAGCAAGCTTCAACTTTATATTGTTAAAAATCATTTATCAAGGCAGCATAGAACAAAAACCTTATTTTAATTGTTATGTGATTTTGACAGGTTGATTCAGTAGAGAAAAATACTTAAAGATACTTAAAAATACTTAAACAGATGCACACACAAATCAACAAATGGTAGTTTTGTCTAGTGCACACTTAGCTTAGAGTTGATGTGGACCAGAATGGAAAGAAATCAGAAAACTGACAGAGGAATTGTGAGCTGTTGTTTGGAGACAGAAAGCAAGTCTGTCAGGGCAGGTTTAGGTAGGCAGGCACACAGGCCCTGCCTATGTCAGAGTGGCTCGCTCAGCAGTCAGTGTGGCTGGCAATGGCAATGGCTATGGGGATCCATCTGTGGGAATGCACTGGTGCCATGGGAGTGCTGAAACACCTGACTCTGGGCCCTGGATTAGACTGCTAGGAACCACAATAGGCCAGAGAGACTAGCTGGTATTGGGCTACCAACCTTTTTTCCCTCCCCTCCCCGAAAACTGGGAGCATGGAGTGGGGAAGGGGCACAGTCCTGGAGAGAGAGAGAGAGAGAGAGAGAGAGAGAGAGAGAGAGAGAGAGAGAGAGAGAAAGAGAGAGAGAGAGAGAAGCAGGGGCAGGGGCAGGGGCAGGGGCAGGGGCAGGGGCAGGGGCAGGGGCAGGGACAGGTGACTTGCAAGAAAGCAGAGCAGCAACTCATTAAAACAGAGTCCCAGCAGGATGCCAGTAGAACAAGTGGGTAGGGAGAGAGCTGTTTTTCCTTTGGCCAGCCAGGAGTATAAGTGGCCACAAGCTGTGGGGCAAGAGAATAAAGGGGGAGGGGAAAGCCTATGGATCTCTAGCACAAGAGTTGTTTACTGTGAGTTAAACTTAGAAACACCCCATAAGTCTGGACAGGGCAGTGAAGACCAACCTGTTGGGTGTGGAAGTTGTTAAAAATCTTCCTAATGGCATCCTGAGAACAATTTAACAACTAATACAAAATTTCAGCCTAGACCTACTCGATCTTCACACAGATGCTAGGGGTTGTGGGGAGTCCCTGACTCACAAAAGTAAGCATCCCACCTAAGCTTAGGACTTTGTTCTAAGGCTGCAAGAGCCTGAGGGGCGTGATGAAAACATGCTTTGGAGAGGGAAGAGATTACCCAAGGTTTAGAGGTCCTAGAAGAAACTAGGGTCAATGAAAAGTCCAGTCATAAAGACTGGATGTCTCCATCCTCAAGTGCAGCACAGGGGTGGCTCCTAGTTCAAGATCTCTCCCCTGGGATCAGAGGATTTTTTACAGTGACAAGTGGGAGATGGGATCTTATCAGTTCTCCAAAGTTTGGGCTATTGAGCTGTGGCTCTTCGTGTGGCAGCAGGAAGTTTCTAAATCTGAGTCACTGAACCAAATGTTGTTTTATAAAAAATAAGGAGAGAAGGAATATGTTTGGTGAATGTGTAGTCAGGTGTTGGGGAAAGGGATACCTCTAAGGGCCCATGCTGAGGCATCCCTTCTCCTTGAGAAACCATCCACATGACAGTATAGTATAGACTAGAATTTATTCAGGGCATGTGGAGGGGAGTTGAGGCCGAGAAAGGCAGAGAGAGAAACTAGAGGAGCAGAGACTGGCCATGAGCATATAGAGAGAGCAGGGAAGGGAATGAGGAGAAAGGGGGAGAGCAGGAGCAATGGGATAGATTAAGAGCAAGAGAGCAAGAGAGAGAGGAGGGGGCAAGCAGCCCCTTTCATAGTGAGTCAGACATACAGGGCTGTTCCCAGGTAACTGTGGGGCAGAGTGTAGAATAAATGCCAACACTATGTCTACCAGTCCTTGCTATGTCAGGAGTTGGCAAACATTTGTGCAAGTAGATGATAAGTATCTTCTGACATTTTAGAAGAGAACAGTGTCAGTATTGCAACTACTCATCTTGCTGATCTCCTGACCTCCACAATTCACAAGACTGGATTGGACTGGTGAAAAGACTCTCATACTTACTTTACCTCAGAGGACTCTCATACATAGCACCAGTTCAGAGCCTGATAGCTATTTGTTTGGAGCACTATCTAGTGCAATATATAATATTTATCTCCGAGGTATAAGCGCAAAAGCAATGTTCAGAAATTAGCCAATCTTCCTTGGTATGGGACAAGAGAAGCAAATAATTTACCAGACTCCTTGATACATACTAATATGAAAACAACATGGGTATAGTAGGAGTGCTTAATGCAAAACAATCAAATATTTTGCAGTTTATACTTAGGGTTCCAGATATACTCTTCTGCCAAGATGCAAGTATGTATACTATATACACAATTCCCAGAGAAGATTACCAATGCTCAAAGTTCATATAAAACATTGAGATGTTGTTGAACCAAGCCAGGGCTGTCTTGAGTATGAAATATTGGCAAGCTAGGCAGTGGTGGCGCACGCCTGTAATCCCAGCACTCTGGGAGGCAGAGGCAGGCGGATTTCTGAGTTCGAGGCCAGCCGGTCTACAGAGTGAGTTCCAGGACAGCCAGGGCTATATAGGGAAACCCTGTCTCGGAAAAAAAAAAAAAAGACATATTGGCAAATACAAATGAAATGAAGGGGCAAGTGATAATATACATAGACAAATTCAGGGTTTTCAATATCTGCCCACTTTCTGAAAGTATGTATACTTACAGTTTAATAAAGTCATATTAAAATAACATTGTTTTGTTTTGTGAAAGATAGAACATAATGTTTTACAGGCAGGAAAATGTGAAAGATTTGAGAAGCATTAAAAAAGGTAAAATAATATGATAAAAATATATTGCATGTAAAAAGAAAGAAAATCCTTTAAAAAAATAAATACCAGGGTAAACTAGCTAGTTAGGAACACTGCTCATTGCTTGTACATCAGCTCCTGCTTCCAGGTTTCTGCCTTTCTTTAGTTTCTGACTTCCTCTGATAACAGACTATAATGTGAATATATAAGCCAAATAATCCTTTTCCTTCCCAAGCTGCTTTTGGCCATGTGATTTATCAAAGCAATAGAAAATCAACCAAGTCTTTGATCTTTAAAAGAAGATTGATTTTTTCATTTTATGTACATGAGAGCTTTGTTTGCATGTACAAATTCTAGTGTTCTGAGGATGTGCTTGTGACAAAGAGGACAAATGCAGGCATCAGATACACTGGAACTAGAGGGATGAAAAGCTACCATGTGGGTACTGTAACCTAAGCCAGATCCTCTGCAACAGCAGTAACTGATCTTAATTGCTGAACCATTTCTTGACCCCCATCAAAAGTAGTCATGGCTTTATAGATAGGTAGATATCTCACATTTGACACCATCTGGGCACTATTTCTTCTACTATTCTACACACTACATATGATCTTCTCATTTTGTGAGTAAGGAAAACCCTCTTTTGCCTGAAGACTCTTGTACTTGTTCATTATTCATATTTTATGTTTTAGATGTATGCCTGTTCCGTGTCTATGCCCATCCTTCCCCTCAATTATTGATTTTTAATGATATCCTCTGAGAACTGCTATATTAAATCATACCTCTTTAGAATTTCATCAACTATTTTCTATATCATTTATCTTATATTTTATTACCACTTCAATAGCATATACATTTAGCCATATCAACAACTGTTCCTACTACCTAATCTGTGATGAATATGGAAACAGAGACACACTGCTCTTGCTTTTCCACTATTTTGTCAATAATAGCTAGAAAAACAACTCATCCAAAAATATCTCTTCAGTAATATATCTGTTGAATGAACACAGGATGAGTAATCAATTCACATAAAAAAGTTCATTTTGTCTTGAAATATTATATATATTTATATCATATTAATTGTAGCTGTTTTGTTAGAATATAGACTGCATGTATAGAAAAGATGTATAATCATTTTAAAATCTTTTTATTAATCTTTGATTAAGTTTAAAATCAAGCTTAAAATCTTAATTGAGAAAATGTCTTTCTAAGATTGTCCTGTCCTATATGCAAACCTGGAGGTACTGTCTTGATTAATGGTTCACATGGAAAGGCCCATCTCATAGGCAGTGTGGCCACTATGAGTTGGTGACCTGGGTTGTATAAAAAAACAGACTGTGCAAACCAGGAGAGTAAGCAAGTAAGCAAAACTCCTGCATAGCCTCTACATCAGCTGCTACTCCCTCCAGGTTCCTGCCTTGAGCTCTACAGGCACTTCCCTTCATTATGAACTGTGGTGTAAAAATGCTTGCAGATAGGAACATGTTGTTCTCTGAGAGACTTGACCCAAGAGCTAATTCAAACTGGTATAGACACCCATAGCTAAATAGTGGATGGAGCTTGGAGACTCTTATGGAAGAATAGGAGGAAGGACTGTGGCCACTAGAGATAGAATCTCCATAGGAAGACCAAGAGAATAGACTAACCTAGATAGACCCCTGGGGTTCTCAGAGTCTGAACCACCAACTAAAGAATGTACTCAGGCTGGACTTAGGCCTCCCTGACTATATGTAGCAGATGTGAAGCCTGGCCTTCATGTGGGTCTTGAACAACTGGAAATGAGGTTATCTAAAAGCTGTTGCCTGTATGTGGAATACGTTTGTCTAGCTGGGCTTCTTTGTCTGGCCTTGGTGAAAGAAGATGTGTCCAGCCTTGCAGATACTTGAGTTCCCTCAGGGTGGGACCCTACTTGCTCAAAGGAAATGAAAGTATGATTGGGGAAGGATTGTGGGAGGGGTTGATGTGGAAGAGATAGTAAGTATGATGTAAAGTGAATAAGTAAAAATATAAATTAAATTAAATTAAAATAATATAAGTTGAGATAAACCATTTCTTCCCCAAGTTGCATATGGTCAGGGGTGTTTATTAAGGCAATAGAAACTCTCATTAAGACAGAAATAATTTTCAAAATTGGTATCAACTTGTATCTAGCACTCCCTCAGTGTTTATTGTCATTTTATCTCTGAATTCACATGAAGAGGACATAAAATATGTAACAATTCACAGATACTATAACTGAGTTCCAGGTAGTAATATTCACATACTTTTAAAAATTCCCAAGATTCAGACTCCTCTTGATACACACACACACACACACACACACACACACACACACACATACACATACATATATGGCCAGGGGTCAGGGAAAGAGAAAGTAAAGAAATTTATTTTTAAATAATAGTTTATTGGGAGTTATTTCTTCCAAGTGTTAATGTTGCCCAGATTCTATGTTATATGTAAAAATTAAAAATATCTAGCAGAACATCACAATTGCAGATCTCCTGGCCTACAATTAAGCAGTAAAATCAGGCGCATAAATAATTTTTGGCATATACTAGGGTAATCGTTATTTTAGACACATTGTGAGAATCTGAAGTTATAAAGTAGTATATAGCCAGTTCTCTAGTAAGCAATATAGTATTAGCATGTTCTGATATTTGCCTTTGTAGTATAAGGAGTTAATATTCACCAAAGTAAAAAGAATATTCTAAGCAAAGGGACTGATGGCACATGTAACTTTTGGAACTGATAAAGAAAACTAGCTACTCAAGACTTTAAAAAAAAAAATCATTGCCTGGTCTTCTGGACTGCAGTTTAGAAAGTACTTAAGTACATGTAAACTGAAGTGTACTTACTACTGTTTTTTCTAACAGTCTCAGGTTTGGGGTCTTATGTTAAGTCTTGGTTTGTTTGAAGCTTTGTTTTGTGTAAGGAGAGGAATAAGAAACCAGTTTCATTTTCTGTATATTAAAATCCAGTTTTTTTCTGTAACAGTTGTTGAAGATGCTGAATATAGTATATTTTTTGTCAAAAATTGGGTAGCTATAGTTGCAGAGAATTATATATTGGTTTTCTAGTCTAGTCTTATATGCCTGTTTTTGTGCTAGTATTGAAGGATTTCTATCCTCAAAGTGTACCAAAGTATTTCTACTGAAATATGTCTACCCTCAAAGAATAACTGCTGGTTTGGGGGATATAGTGCAAAAGTAAGTACTTTCATACAATGATTGAGCCCTAGGTTCTATCCCCAGAACTGAGAAAAGTAAAATATCTGTGTGGTTATGGTGGCACATAATCATAATCCTCAAAGTTCGGAGGCTGAGGCAAGATTTTGATAAACTTGAACTAAAATAAACAACAAAACAAAAAATCCATTAAGTTGAGAAAGGGGCAAGTTGGCTGGAACATGGGAGTAGTCAGAGGGGAATGAGGGAGGTGACAGGACCATATTTCATCATACATGTTTGACAAAGAAAATTTTAAGAAAAGAGAAAAATGAAAAGAAAATGAATACTCCAAAAATCAGATTCAAGGTAAAAATATGTATGGATGACACACATGAAGTTAATGTAAACTTAACCATGTCTGGAGGCACATACCTGTCATTCACTCAGAAAGCTGAGGCAAGAAAAACTCAGATCCAAGGCCATCATGTCGAAGGACATCATGAGGTAGGTGGTAAAAGCTTGCCTCAAAAAAAACAAAAACAAAAACAAAAACAAAAACAAACCTATCAAATTATAAAGAATCAATGATAATTTATTACTTTCAAGTAATTATCTCTACATAGTACATGCTTATTTCCTCTATCCATGTGCATGTGTGTGCTTGTGTGTCTGTGTGTCTGTGTGTGTGTGTGTGTGTGTGTGTGTTCATATGGTATATGTGCATTTGTGTGTATGTGCACATTGATGCCAGAGGTCAATCTCTGGTATCATTCTGCTGGTATTGCCCACCTTATTTTATGAAACACAGTCTCTCATTGGTCTAATTTTCATAATTATACTAGGCTAACATAGCTCGCCATTGAGACCCAGACATCTGCTTTTCTCCCCTCTATAACACTGGAATTATAAGCATGTGCTGCTATGCTAGGCTTTTTCACTTGGATTCTGGGGACCAACCTCTGGCCCTCATGCCTTTAAAACAGGCACTTTACCAACACTAACTTTCTTCCATCCATAACTGCTTATTTTTATGTTCCTGTGAATGGAGTAGCTTCAGAAAAAAAGATGCACAGAGAATCTCTCAGCAAAACAAGTCTCTTCCCCCAAATAAACAAAATATTGGAGAAAATAATATATTTTCAAATGATATGTCACATTTGCTATATATAATTTCCCCTCTTCTGTCTAATTTACCCAAATATTCATTGTCTAAGCAATTCCAAATACTACTGTGGAAATTTTAGCAACACCAAAATCAAAACTAAACAAAACAAGCAAACAAAACAAAAAACCCCAGACATTCATGAAATAGCTGGCTATTCAATCTTCCATGGGTAGAATACATAGCAACATTTTATAATTTAAATAAAAAGTCTTGGTGATAAAAGGACAACTAGAGCATCTTTCTGATGGAACTAGACTAAAATATAAAAATCTCTGGAAACCTTGGGGGGAATGGGTGTGGAGTTGGGTAATCTCACTAAGTTAGCAAATGTAAATGCACTGTAGTGATGACTAATGCTATTTTCTGTGTTCCTGGGAGATAACACAATTGCATTCCAGCAGTGTCTAATGAGTTTTCACTTGTGATACAGTGGATACATTTGCATGTCAAATAACCGAGACCAAAAATAAATTTTATGCCATCTCTACAGGAAGAGAATTTGTTCCTGTGCTATATAAAGCAGAAGGAGAGTATGTTCCTGAACCATCTCCTGTATTAAAAAGAGTTAATTGAATTTAGTTGCCCTGACTTTGCACAATCTGAGACTATAAAACTGAGAATAGTGGCTCACACAGTACAACTGTTTCCACACCTGCAGGTCAATCTGATTGAAATAATACGAGAGGAAATACAGACTTCATAAATTTGCTGGATAAAAAAATATCTATTTGAGTATATTGCCTTGGCTTTATCTATGCCTGCAAACATGAAAATTCACTCTTGTTTTGTTCCAAATAATAATTTGAATGTCACCGTGTACTTTTCTATTTAGAGTCTTGTCAGAGTTTTATTTGTGATTAACAGTAGCTTTGCCTTCGGGTATAACAACTTAAAAGGAAGAGTTCTATGCCTGTGTTAGGAGTAAACATTTAAGAAGTTATTATTGCCAATTCAATAAGAAAAACTAAAAGCTTTATATGACATTCTCTTAGTTTTTGCATATTTCAAAGTTTTTGCAGAATTTCAAGTCCCAAACTACTTTTGGAATACCTAATTTTATATTTGCTAAATAAAACATAGGGCAAATCATAATTTTAACATAAACTTGAATTTCATTAATTCATTAATACTGTTAAAGCATAAAATTCAAAATAAGATGGGTGGGGCTGGAGAGATGGCTCAACAGTTAGGAGCACTGACTCTTCTTCTGATGGTCCCGGGTTCAGATCCCGGCAACCACATGGTGGCTCACAACCATCTGTAACAAGATCTGACTCCCTCTTCTGGAGTATCTGAAGGCAGCTACAGTGTACTTACATATAATAAATAAATAAATCTTAAAAAAAAATTAGAAATAGCCAAAATAAGATGGGTGCTTGTTTTGAATCTAAGAGGATTTACTTATTCAAGCACTGTAAAGTCTATTAGTTGCTGTTTTATACCACACCTGTACTGAGGTCTTATAGCAAGGACCAAGGTCACCGGTAAAGACTCAGATATACTGTGAAAATATAGCTTCCCTCTCCTCAGCTTCCGCTAAGAATATTAAATATGTTCATCAAAGCATTTCACTTCCTTAGTGAATTTACATTGGATTTAGACATTTGATCAAAATAAGTAAGTTATTGTTGGCTCAGATAATGGAAATAGTTCTGAAAATGTCTTATTATGATCATAATTATATTTTATCTTACCAAAAGAAATATAGGAGACATACAAAATATATATCTTACTGTGAGAAAATACCTTTTCTTAATTTGAAACATTACTTTCTTTGTTTCTGTACTTAGTTTGGGTTTGAATTCAGGTTCATTAGGTTTTTCTAAAACATAGTTTCTAAAAATTATTACAAATGAATTTCCTAAGTCTACTGTTATGAAATATAATATGGTAAGGGGGTTCCTGGTAGTTCCATGCCACATATCTGGTATAAAGGGGGCTTATTTGGGGGAAGGAAGAGGAGTGAGAACATGGTCAAGGGTAGAGGCAGGCAAGTAGACATGTAGACAAGCAGACAGATGGGGCAGAGACATGAGAGCTGAGAAGGTGAGGAGCAGAGAAAGATAGAAAGGAGAAGAGAGAAAAAGAGAGATACAGAGAGGGAGTGGTACCAAGACACAGAGAGACAGACAGGGTCACAGAGACAGAGAGAATTGTGCTAGTGGATAGAGCTTATAAGAAGCCCACAGCTGGCACACCTGATAGTCAGTGATGACATAAGCAATTGACAGGTTCCTGGGAGGAGCCTAGTGGAATTGCCTATAAGTTAACATCTACTTCATAATTATACATGACAATTAGATTTAGCATTTATGCTGTACAGTAGCTACTTCTCTATTGTTGTGATAAAACACCAAGACCAATGCAACTCCTAAGAGAGATCCTTTGACTTATGGTTCCATAAGCCTATGTCCATCACTATGCCAGTAGGGACTCTTAAGAGCCTGCAGACATGGAGGCTGAAAGCAAGCAGACATCTTACCTCTTATAGTACAAGCAGGGAGCAAAAAGAATGGAATTTCAAAGCCCACTTCTGGTGGCTTATTTCCTACAAAAAGCCGTACCCCCTAAACCTCCTCAAACAATGAAATCAGATAGGGCTGTAGTATTTAGATGCTAGGAGATTATGTGGGACATTTCTAATAAAACCTACCACATGCCCCAATCCAGATTGAATCCCTACCATATCCTTGTTATATTGCACTACTATTGCCTGGGAAAGAAAGCCAAATTTATAACACAGTTTTTGGCCCATTGCCAGCACATACCACCTCTTAACTATTTTCTTCCTTGAAGTTGTACATACACTAGATATATTGATATCAATAGTAAGTCACTTCCCAGATTTCTTGCCCCTCATCCCCCCAAATCTCTGTTGATTTGTGCAAACTTCTTTGGCTGTGTAGATGCCCATATTACAAACTGTCACCTCAGGGAGACCTTTCTGATTATTCATCTGTACCTTGTACCGGACAGGACTAGCTATCCTTAGTTCTGATACCTTTAAATACTTCTAGTATGGAGCTGGTACTACAAATCCCAAACAAGTAATTCTTAATTGTTAAAATGCCTTTTTTTTTCTTTTTTCTTTTTTTTGGTTTTTCGAGACAGGGTTTCTCTGTGTAGCCCTGGCTGTCCTGGAACTCACTCTGTAGACCAGGCTGGCCTTGAACTCAGAAATCTGCCTGCCTCTGCCTCCCAAGTGCTGGGGTTACAGGCGTGCACCACCACCACCTGGCTGTGCAAAATAGAATGTAATTTCCAAGGAACATTTTAATTTCATGAGGTTCCATTTTTTTTTTTTTATCATTCACTGATGGCCTATGATTCCAACCACTCATGTGGTCATTAAGAAAGAAAACAACCACAAATACTAATGAGGATATGAACATTGCTGCTGGGAATGTCACCTAGTCCATTGTCTATGGTAATCTCTATCAAGGCTTCACAACAATTTAAAAGTAGTACAACCCTATAACCCATCAATATCTCACCTGGGTATTTACCCCACATCCACATAGCACAGAAATATTCTCACATCAATGATTATTGCAGCAATAGTCACAATAGCTAAGTTGTAGAAACTACTTAAGTGCCCAAGGACAAAAAAAATGTATAAAAATAATATGGTGTGTTTGGGTGTGTGTGGGGGGGAGGTGGGGGGTTTCTGTGTGTTTCTGTATGTGTCTGTGTGTGTGTATCCAGGGGCACATTGTGTATATATGTAAAGTGGAAAATATTTAATCTCAATCAGGAGCTTCTACCTTGCCTTTGATCATTCAGCTCCCAGATAAAAACCACTCACAACCTTTATACTTATAATCCTTAATCAGCCCTAGAACTGGGTATATATCTATCTTCTATGCTATTCTGTCTACTGCCCTGCCAATTGCCCTACTATACAATTTGCCATGCTTTGTCTAGCCTGCTCTTTCTTTTTCTTTTTCTTTTTTCTTTTTTCTTTTGTTTCTTTTTTGTTTTGTTTTTCTTTTGAGACAGTGCTTTTCTGTGTAGCCCTGGCTGTCCTGGAACTCACTCTCTAGACCAGGCTGGCCTCAAACACAGAAATCCACCTGCCTTTGCTTCCAGAGTGCTGAGATTAAAGGCATGTGCCACCACTGCCCAGCATTGTTTGGACTCCTCTTAACTCCAATTAGCCAAACCAAATGCCATTAGTTTAAAATTTTTACCCTTTTCTCTACCTTCCTCTCCTCTCCCTGTTATTCTCCTCTGACTCCAAGCCCAGAAACCTCAAGCCTTGCCTATCTTAATTATGCCCAAATGTGGGTTGTAGGCATCTTTATTTGCCAATCAGAAATAACTTGGGGGACAAGGTCACATAGTGTCATTTGAGTCTATATGTGGACTCTAATCTCTGGGAACAATTAAGTCTTAGGGGTAAGTGTTTAGCATTACAATACAAGCACCATGAAATCAACCTACAACAATATATAATTGTAACTTTTCCAGTAACGAAACTAAATAAAGTTGTGTCATTTGTAGGAAAAGGCATGAAATCAGACACAATTATGTAAGCATATTGAGCAAATTATCTTAGTTTCTAGATTGTTCATAGATCATGTGAAATCATATGTGTATACATGTAAACATGTATATGTGTATGTATGTATTAAGCCAAATTATCTATAGAAATAAAGGGGAGTAACAGGAGGAAGACTGTAAGCAACAAAGGTTGGTACGGCAATGGGCTAGGAGACTATATGCTCAGCCCACAATATATAATTATATACAACTTAAAAATGTTAGAGTGTACCACCATACTCAAATACCACTTCATGAAGCAGATTTGTGCCTTGTTCTGCGATCATCAGAAAAGCTTCCTCCTGCAATAGATGGGAGCAAATACAGAGACCCAGAGCCAGACATTACTCAGAGAGTCAGAGACCTTGTAGCACTTAGCCCTAAGAGGGATATTTCTATCAAATCCCTTCCCTTGTAGCAGAACCTTGGGGAAGAGAAGACAATAACAGTGTAAGAGCCAGAGGATATGAAGGAACCAAGGCATCAAGGCCTGCTAGACACAACAGACCCGGCACACATATGAACTCATGTGGAAGTATTCACAAGACCTGCATAGGTCTGCACCAGATAGGAGTCCTAGAGTCAAGAAAGGTGGGCCCAAACCCCCATCCCTAACCCAGAAGCTAGCTCCAGTTAATAACTACTTGTAACAAAAATTTAGTTTGTTCCAAGGGAGTCTTACTGGGAAACAATCCACTCTTAAGGGTTGGATTGTTTTTATATGCCCAGCAGAAGATGGTCAACAGAAAGCAAACTGAAAGGCATCTTTAGAGGTTCTTTGTTGAATAATGTTGTTAGGGCACTTTTCCCCCTTTGGCTTTATATGTCACTTTCTTATGTATTATGACTTCAGTTTTTGTTTTGTTTTAATTCCAGTATGTGTTTAAATATGTGTCTTGGCATCTATATGTGTTTTCTTGGTCTCTTTCTTTTGCTTAGTTGGTTTGTCATATTCTAATATGTTTGGTTTTTATTTATTTTATTTTATTATTATTCATTAGATGCCCGTTTTCTAATGAGAGACAGAAAGTGGGTGAATCCAATTGATATGGGAGGTAGGGAAGAGCTGGGAAGAGGAAGAAAAAACATAATCAGAATATATTTTATGAAAAAACATGTTTTCAGTAAAAGAAGTTAGAAATATGACTTGTAAAAATAGAGTAAAGTCCAGCATTACAGTTGAGAGTGTAAAAGGCATTTAAATGAACTCTGCCAACCTTAATTCCATCCCTGTGACCCACTTTTAGTGGAAGGGAAGAATAGACTCCTGAAAACTGTCCTCTGCCTTCTATACCTAAACTGTGGTGTAGGCACATGCCTGTAATAATAAAAATTATGGTCTGGAGATATAGTTTAGCAATTAAGAATATTTGCTGCTCTTGTAGGGGACCAAATATTGGTTCACAACATCCTTGTTAGGTGGTTCACAACTCTCTGTAATTTCTACTCTAGGATATTTTATATCCTTCTAGCTTCTACAGGCACCTGCATACATATGGCACAAACACAGGCTTCCAATACACATAAAGAGAATATACAATAAATCTTTAAAATCATAAGTACTGCCAGTAAAATATTGCCTCTAGATACTTATAGTGGTGATGGGTTTTCTTTTTATACCCAAATTTAAAAAAATAAAAATAATAACTACTAGTAAAAATTAGAAGCAGAAAAGTACAGATAATGTATTGGACACAATGAAAGTATATAGTCATAATTATATAAATTTTCCAAAATACAAAATGTGTCTATACAGTCCAGGCTGGCCTCAAACTTACTTTTATTCTGCCTCAACCTCTTACATGCTGGAGTTACAGACAGGTCCCACTATACCCAGCTGTGCTGTAAGGATATTTTCTTATACACAGGTGTCTTTGTTTTGCTTTGTGCACTCTTCCCAATACAGAGTATTACAAAATGTGGGAACTTATCTCATAAATGTTTAATTACAATAAATAGTGTGATAAGGTATAGGTTAATTAACAAACATGTTTAATTCTTTTGTCTCAAATTCCACTGTATTGTGTGGTATCAAACATGAAAATAGAGTCTGCATGAATGAAGGTGAACTGTGGTTAATCAACTACAACAGCAGAACCTAATTATGTAAAGCAACAGCAAGGACTATCTTCTTTGAGAACAAATTTACATACACAAATTACTAGTAGCATAATGTCACTCAGTGTTAAGTCAACCTACACATCATATTTCACAGAGCAGAGGGATTTATATAGGAATCAGTGCACAAAGTAAGATGATTGAATAAAATGGTTCTTGAAATATTAAATAGGGGCTATTTGGATGAATACCTTTCCTCCTAAATACAAACTCTTGGGCATCCAGAAATAATAATGTCTGCAAAGTAATTTGCAGTCCCTTGAAAATGGGGCTAATGCAATGAATATGGACAGACAGGCTCTGAAGACAGTGTATACTATCCTTAGATACAGTAGTGTCAGAATACAGCCCAAGAAAGGTGTCATATAAGGGGAATTCTCAGTGCTTATGAGAAAACTTGTAGAAAACAATACAAGAGTCTTGTGACTTCAGTTGATTCGAAAACAGAGAATTGTTCTTGGAATATGTTTTTGTACTTTTCCAAGGTGTAGTGGATAGAAGTGAATTTTCATTAGATTATTCATTACAATGGGCTTATTGTTATTTGTTTATATGAAAACCATGTTTTCTCCATGTGCAGCTTGTCCTTATATTATATATTTTACTAATATGATTCTTCCTGTCAGAATATAAATTGATTGATGCTCTGAATAAAGTCGGGTATGATGTGAGACTTTAGCTCACTTCATTTTTAGGCTCCATTCTCTAGGTTCCACAGCTTTCAGAGAGGTGAACAAACCAGAAATGAGATCTTATGTTTAAATTATTTAACTACCTATATGAGGCAAAATTTTAGTCATTTAAAAGAGAGTACTATCATGCAAATAAAAATAATCACAAGAAAACTACTATGATTGTTTAAATGAGTTATGTTTCCCCATAAACTCAATTGATATTGTTCTTTGGTCCCAAGTTGGTATCGTTCTTTGCAGAGATTATGGGAAGGAGACTTGATAGGGTAGGTATGTTACATGGGGCACACTCTATGAGTTTACAACCTCACCCAGTTCCAATTCTCGCTCTCTCTCTCTCTCCCTCTCTCTCTCTCTGTCTGTCTGTCTTCCTGCCATGTTCTGTCATGTCTCCAATCTATGATGGACTCTTACATTTCTGGCACCTTAGACCAAAATAAAGTCTTTCTCCTGTAAATAAATCACTTTTAGACTTGGTGTTTTAACATAACAGAAATGTAACTAATACAAAAGGTGGTATCAAGGATGGGTTTTTATTGTAAAAAGTCTGACCATTTTCTGGAGGGGGTGGGCATGAAAGACTTTGGAACTTAAGACTAGAAAAGTTGAACACTGTTAGAATGGCCAATTTCTCAGCCCATTCTTATTGAAGCCTGAAAAATAATAGCACTGAGAACAATGTGCACTATGACCCAGCAAAAGAGGATTCAGAGGAGAACATACTAACAAATGGGCTAGAGAACATTTGCCTACTTCCCTTGTCATAAGAATTGGCCTGGGGGTAACTAATTTCTTTGGAGTAGGCGATTTCATAACATTGACTCCATGGTGTGGTTATTACTAATAACGCATATATAGTTCTACAATGAAAAATAATGTGGAACAAAAGTAAATACAAAGGAAATGTAGAAGAAAAAGAACTGAAGGGAACTTAATTTTACAATCAAAACTTGTGTTGAGAGAGACGACAGAGAGAGAGAGAGAGAGGAGAGAGAGAGAGAGAAACTGTAAATATTATATAGATTACCACACTTGAGGCAAGTTCTCCTAATGTATGGTAGAATATAGAGAACTGTGCTTCAAGAGCAACACCCAGTCCAGCTGAGCTTCCAATTTGTGAAAAGAGAATTCTTAAAGAGTTTTCTACTCCTATAATGCAACTGAATAAAAAATATACTGCTGATGTGGGTTCAAAGGGACCAATGGCCATCCTAACATGTCAGCCAAACTTGACACTGTTGGTCACAGACTGCTGGGTTTTGAGATATGAAAGAGGGGGTCATGAGTGTTCCTCCATGGTTTCAGAGAGATCTTCAGAGCAGGCAACATCTGATGTGGTAAATGCTATAGCAGCTAGAAATGTCTGCCACGAAGTGTTGCATTCAGGAAGTGAAACCAAGCTGAGAGAGACAGGGAGAGAGAGAGAGAGAGAGAGAGAGAGAGAGAGAGGGGGGGGGGGGAGGGAGGGAGAGAGAGAGAGAAAGAGAGAAAGAGAGAGAGAAAGATGTTATTACAGACAGGAAATCCAGAACAGCCAAGTCATCTTATCTCTTTGAAACTAAAGTCTCAATCATCAGCCATAGAGCTACATCATTTGGTATTTGCCCTGCTGTTTTGTTTTGCTTGGTTTCAGTTTTTCTTTTGTCTAGCATTTCCTCACTGTACTCTCATTCCTCCCTTTTGGAAAGATGACCTATATTTTGCATCGTGGGTCTATTTCCTCACCAGGGTCCTTGGCCACCCACTCATGAGAACAAATGGAACAGAGTGGAAGAACAGGGGTTTGGGTGGTCTGTTTGTAGGACAGAAATAACAGACTTATTTCTAGGATCAGATTTGGGGAGAAAGATCAAACTTGCCTGGACATAATACAGGGTTATATATTTTTGGGTTTAGGTGGGTAGGAATATTCAGGATGGGCAAGAGTCATTGGTTGACTAATTAGATGCCTCATTAGCAAGGCGAGGCATTCCAGGAATCTCAGGTACTAGATGATCTTTTTCTTTTCTTTTTTTTTTTATATATATATTTTTTTATTGTCTATATTCTTTGTTTACATTCCAAATGATTTCCCCTTTCCCGGATCCCCCATCCCCATATCTTTTTCTTATTGGGAGAAAGAAAGCTGAACCTGTAATCTAACCAAGACCTCATATACCTGAGGGGGTACAAGTGTGTCTGGGGGTTGAACGAGAGGTTTGAGATCTCCAGAAAAGGTCAGAGGGAAGCCCTTTGTCAGGCTTCCACCCTGCTGACAAAGAAGTCCAACATTTTTTCACCAAAATCAGCAGACTATCTAAACTATGGTAGATTTCGACCTTAATTAGTAGGACAACACTACACTGCTGTATGTTGCAAGTATGTAATTTGCTTTTTCAGTTTGTAGAGGATTACAATTAATAATCTTGGAGTCTCCGAAGAAATTTAGTACTTTCAACCAGTATTGTGACTGAGAACAGTATGAGAACGTTTAAGCATAACTGAAGGCATTTTGCATTATAATATAAGGACCAGGAAGTGATATGTGGTGACTTAAATGAGAAATGATCCCCAAAGCTTCCATATTTGAATATTTGATTCTCAGTTGTTGCACTGTTTGGGGAGATCAAGGGAAATTCTAGCCTTGATGGACGAAGGGCATCCTTTAGTGTGGGGCTTTAAGATTTCATAATCTCATCAGAAAGCTTGCTCCCTCTTCTTCATGTTTGTGGTTGAAGATGTAGTTTCCAATAGCTTCTCACTCCTTCTATCATTCCTTAGTGCCATGCTTCCATTCCATGATATACTCTTATCTTTTTAAGATCATAAGCCAAACTAAACCCTTTTGTCCATAAGTTATTTTGGTCATTGCATTTTATCATAAAATAAGAAACTAATACATTGATTATTTACCTGCATAAGAAATCCCATAACTCCATTGCTTTTATTCTCATATGTAATAACAATTGAACATCTATATGTCAAGTTTAATCAAGTTTAAACATGAATAAATAAAAATTTCATAAATGTTCACAATTAGTAATGCTCACTTATTAAATATGTAGGCACTTGTAATAATACTGAGATGTATCATATAACATAGGAAGAATGAATTGTGAGGCAAATACTTCAAAATTTGCCTTTTTATTTATTTACTTTTTCTTTGCATTTATTTATTTATTTATTTATTTATTTATTTATTTATTTATCCTAAAAGTGCCCAGGTGGACTTAAGGCTGCCAGAAACATGCACATCTACACAACAAGGGCTGTTTTCTATTCCATCCACATAGATCAGGAGAAGGGAGGGAGGCATAAAGAGAGAAGAAGGGGAAAATCTACTTTTCCCAAATCCTACCACAAGGAGACCTATGTGCCAATCATAATGGAAATGTGTGCTCCCCAACAACTGGCTCCACACGGGTTAATATTCTGCTGGGTCTCCTCAGACATCTATTTTGAAAAAGCTTAAGAAACAGGGGGGACTTTGAAATAATTCAATCCTGGCAGAAATGAAAACTGCAAAACTAGGAACAAAATCATCTTTTACTAAATTAATCCATTTTCCTTTCTTTTGCCTTTTAAAAGTATAGACAAAATTATACTGCATGCTTACTCAAAATGATACAACTAGACAATATGTTTGAAAAAATGGTCCTAGACTACAAAAGCACTTACCATATTACTTTACTGAATGCAATTACAACACAATGGTATATGCAAATGTGAAATATACCTAACCATAAAAAACAATGAAATATAATTTACAAGATAAAAAAATGAGCTGCAATGAATGGATCTTACAAGATGGAAGTTTCCTGTAAGTCAGTCATCAGTAGGTGAATTTACTGTATTTACACATAGTAATACTATACACTTAAACTTCATGAAATTCATAAAAGCATTGCCATTTCAACAATAAATCAGGTGGAATTTACTGTATTTTTTATTATGAGTTTTTCATATTTTCAACTCTTGCCTTTTAGTTATGGTATAAATAACAAGTGTATAGTATATTTATACACACATTTATTTTTTCTACAAGCTATTTTCTGTTTTAAGGGTTTTATTTCTAAACTGTTTGTTAATATGTCACGTATACCTTATACAGTTCTAACACATTAGTACAATCAATTGATTTCCGCCTGTGTATCTTGCTCCATTAGAAAATCCTCAGAAGTGATAGCATACATGAAGCAGTCATCTATAAAAGTATCACTGCACTCACTGAAGCAAGTCCTTTAATGTGTGTCTCCTTTCTTCTCTATTAAGAGTTAGCTTTGGTAGAATGGGATATGCCTGACTAGTTAGCAATAACCCATGATTATTATTGACCTTCACAGTCACTAACTAATGTAGTTGTGCTTCCAGTTAATAGCCCTCTGCAAGGCATCTTATTGTCATCCTTTGCAGTAGATTATCTATAATTTAGGGGCCATGGTGAAAAAGGAAAAATAAATGAGCATAGATTAGGCAGAAGAGAGAATATCATATGGTCAAGAGAATCCTATCAAGCCTCTCCCCTCCTTCTCAGGTACTTTCAATATTTATGGGCAAAAGAATGCATAATCTGAATAAAGTGATAATGGAACAAGTAAAAATTTCTGCCCAGGTCTGAAACAGATTCATGAGGTCCTACCCATACAAGAGGCCCTATTAGCATCTAATGGTTGATGTGGGAGTAAGGCATTTTCTTCAATGATGTAGGCACTGGTAGGTAAGTCACCCAAGCTCTAGGAAATATTGCTCTACCCATTTTCATTAAAGGAACCTTAAGTTAGCTGAAGCAAAATAAAGTGATTATACATTACATCTCACCTCACACAATTAAGCAGAATAGTACAGACTTCAGTACAGTTAGCAGCGTTCAGGTATCTAATGGTCAGAAGGCAGCAGCTCTTACAATGTAGACTTCATTGTATAATTAAAAGAAATTTCTTGAAAAAAATAACATAATGCTCTGTTTGGCTTGGGTGGGGGGGGGGGTGCAGGAGAGTACTGAAGGTAAGGCTGGTGCCAACAAGTTTCCTTTTGTAATGGTTCTTTAGCTGGGCAGTGGTGGTGCACATCCAGGACTTGGGAGGAAGAGGCAGGTGGATTTCTGAGTTCGAGGCCAGCCTATGTCTACAGAGTGAGTTGAGTTCCAGGACAGCCAGGGCTATACAGAGAAAATCTGTCTTGGACAACCAAAACCTAAACCAAAACCAAAACCAAAACCAAACCAAAACCAAACCAAAACCAAACCAAAACCAAACCAACCAACCAACCAAACAAACAAACAAACAAAAAACCAAGGACAAACCTTTAAAAAAAAAAAAAAAAAAGAGAACTCTTCTCCATTGCTGGTGTGATTGCAAGCTCGTAAAACCACTCTGGAAATCAGTTTGGCAATTCCTCAGAAAATTGGACATAGTACTACCTGAGGACCCAGCTATACCACTCCTGGGCGTATACCCAGAATATGCTCCACTATGTTCATAGCAGCCTTATTTATAATAGACAGAAGTTGGAAAGAACCCAGGTGTCCCTCAACAGAGGAATGGATACAGAAAATGTGGTATATTTGCACAATGGAATACTACTCAGCAATTAAAAACAACGAATTCATGAAATTCATGTGCATACAAATTGATGGAACTAGAAAATTTCATCCTGAGTGAGGTAACACAATCACAAAAGGACACATATAGTATGCGCTCCTGATAAGTGAATATTAGCCCCAAAGCTCAAAATAAACATGTTACAATTCACAGACATCACGAATCTCAAGAAGAAGGAAGACCAAAGAGGGGAGGGTGCTTTGGTTCCTCAGAGAAAGGGAACAAAATACTCACAGGAACAACTATGGAGACATAAGTGTGGAGCAGAGACTAAAGGAAAGACCACCCAGAGACTGTTCTACCTAGCGATTCATTCTATAAACAGTCATCAAACCCCAAATCTAGTACGGACAAGAAATACATATCAAAAGGAGCCTGTTATGGTTGTCTTTTGGAGTGGCCCAGCCAGAGCCTTACAGACACAGGGGCAAATTCTAGCAATCAGCCATTGGACTGAGTGCGAGGTTCACAATGGAGGAGTTGGAGGACAGACTGAAGGAGCTGGGCATGGGGTTTGCAGTCCCATGGGAAGAAGGACAATGTTGGCCAACCAGATGTCCCAGGGCTCCCAGAGACTAAGCCATCAATTAAGGGGTATGCATGGTTCCAGCCATTAGAGTGGCAGAGGAATGCCTTGTCAGGCATCAGTGGGAGGAGAGGTCCTGTGTAAGCTCAATAGAGGCTACAGTGTGGGGAAATCGATGGGGGTCTTGGGAGTGGGTTTGGTGGCAGAGCATATTCTTGGAGGCAGGGGGTGGAGGATAGGTTAGGGGTTTTCAGGGAGAGGGGAGACAGGGAAGGGGTATAACATTTGAAATGTAAATGAATATATTCAATAAAAAAGAAATGCATGTCAATAATTTTTTTTCAACTTTTTTTTTTTTTTACTTTATTCAAAAGGCAGTGTTTGGTCTCCAAAACCAGAAAAAAAATATTTTTCACATGCTCTATATCATCTTTCATTCTTGTGGCAACAGAGAGGAAAGAGTTAATATAAATAAATGATTTTAATTATTCCATTTTCCAGATGCAAGCTCTGAGACCCATACAGATGTGGCAAGTAGTTGATGATCATAAAAAACCTAAACAGTGAAATAGGATTTTGAGTCAGAAATTTTTTACTACAAAATTTATTACTGGGAACTTAAAACCAATGGACTAGAGGTTTTTAATATTGTTTTGTTTTTTTTTTTTGGTTTTTTTTAAGTGATAAGTATGCATACACATGTGTGTGTGTGTGTGTGTGTGTATGTGTATGTGTGTATGTTTGTGTGTATGTGTGTGTGTGTGTGCCTGTGTATGTGTGTGTGTGTATGTGATGTTTAGTGAAAGTGATCAGAAAATGGCAGGGTAGGCTAAAGTAGTAGATGGGAACTAAATTAAAATGTCCAGCGATGGAGAGAAAACATGTTCTGATATGGTGAATGACTTCATCTAAAGGCAAAAACTAGTCTGAATGTAAAAAATTTATATCTAAATCCAAAATGAACTTGCAAATGCATTTGTTAAGATCTTCTGAGCAACTGCAGTTTCTTTTTAATACTAGTTTGAGAATAAGAGAAAATCACTAAAGGATACACAGCAAAGTGTAGAGTTCAGGATGAAAAAAATAAAAAGACAGACAGAAAGAAAAATACCCTGTAGTGAAGCTCTGAACTTTCTCTTCAGTATCTTTTGAGATAGACAACAGACCTGAGAAATGTCAATCCTTTCTGGTTTTGATAGAGTAGGAACTATGAAAATTTGCAAAGTGTGACGCCTCATTTTACAATGTCCTCTTATAAATGCTGATAACAGGGGAAAATTCTCTAGTGATATTTTACAACAAAAAACCTGGCAGACTGTTTCAGGCTGGTGCATGCTATGGAAAAGTCTGTCTTACACAGAGGATTTCTTACAACAACCATAGGTACAGATGTTCAGGCAGGAAAGGAGCATTTCGAGAGCAGTGGTGGAAACATGCTCTTGTCTAAATAGGTTCTCTGACTAGGATGCCATGATCTCATCCTTTGACAATATAAGCTATCTTCAGTTAAGCCACTTGAACCACACGAGGTTCTACTACTTTTTCCACTGAGATGGAATGGGACTTGACTGTAGTTAAAGCTCCAAGTAGGGCAGTTAAAATGATAAAGGTTTCCATGGATAAAGTGGCAGGATTCACACTGAGCTTTGATGGCCTAGTTTTCAAACACCAGGAACAGCTGGAGAAAGCAAATCGAAATTGCAGGAGACTTCTTGCAAATAAGCAGGCTCCCAGGGAACAGAGGAGAGAAAGCAGGATAAGGCAAGTCACAAAATTGAGTGAGCTACCTTGTTATTATAACAAGAAATAGAAGAAGATTGTGCCAGGTAGTTAGACCTCAGGCAATTCATTTTCATCTCCCATCTCTGGGCCTTGGTTTCACTCTAAGTAAACCGATAACACCTTTCTGTGTAGAATTATTGTTAGAGAGGAATGAAAGTTTGCATTAAAAATCCCCAAAAGTTGTTCTATTTTTCTATGCTAATAAAAATGCTTGATCCTTATGCTTTGTTTCTATTAATTTCCTTCCCTAATAGGTAGCATACTTTCTTCATCTTTTTGTAGTAATATTTTCAGCAAAGCTAAAATGAACAGTATGTAAAATGTATACACACCTATATCCATCTCTTTGGAATCCTGTCTGGAATCTCTGTACATATCTGTCCTACCTAAACCAGAAAGGAGAAAAAGACCTGTGATGCCAGAGAAGGCATAGAATTTTCATTGATTATTGAAAAATAATATGGAATCATCACTCTACTCACATCAGAACCCAAAGTCATGATACCCATAACAGATCTATACAAATAGCTCAGTGAAGCATACTTTGACTAGAATTCACCAATCTGAAAAGATTAAAAAATCATTTCTCTATAGAATTCTGTCCTGAATTATCACTGTCATGAAATCATTCATTACTCTTATTAATATTTCTTTATATTTTAATAAATGCATAGTGGTTCTTTCATATGCTTATTAATTTAATGCCTAATAGCTACCTTGGTGTTCCATTAATGTGAAAGTCCTTAAAAGTAGGCATTATATTTGTTGAATGAATAAGCGGACTAAGATTTTTAAATTAAAAATCGGGTCATTAACAAGGACTCTGTCTACATTAACATATTTCACAATTATAATAATTACATGTATTATATATTACATATATATCACATATCACATATCTTATATCACATATCATATATCATATGTCATATATTATATATTATTTTAGACATCCTGACTTGTGTAAGGTAGAATTTCAGGGTTGTTTTGATTTCCATTTCCCTGATGACTAAGGATGTTGAACATTTCTTTAGGTGCTTGTTAGCCTTTAATGTTTCCTCAGTTGAGAATTCTCTGTTTAGTTCTGTTCTCCATTTTTAGTAGGGCTATTTGGCTCTCTAGAGTCTAACTTCTTGAGTTCTTTGTATATATTGTGTATTAGCCCTCTATCAGATACAGGATTGGTAAAGATCTTTTCCCAATTCCATTTTGTCCAAACCAAGACACTATTGTGGATACTGGAAATTACTTGTTCACAGATGCTTGATATGGCTGTTTACTGATAGGCTTTTCCAGAGCCTGACAAATACAGAGGTGGATGCTCACAGACAACCATTGAACTGAGCACAAGGTCCGGATGGAGGAGTTGGAGAAGGGACTGAATGAACTGAGGAGGTTTGAAGCCCCATGGAGGGAGCAACAGTATCAACCAGCCAGACCCCCCAGAGCTCCTGGTGACTGGACCACAAACCAAATAATATACATGGAGGGACCCAAGGCTCTGCCTGCATATGTACCAGAGGTTGGCCTTGTTGGACAGCAGTGGGAGGAGAGACCCTTGGACCTAGGGGTGTTTGATGCCCCAGTGTAGGGGAATACCAGGGAGGGAAGATTCGAGTGGGTGGGTGGGTGATCACCCTCATAGAGGCAGGGGGAGGGGGGATGGGATAGGGTATTTCTGAAGAGCAGACCTGGAAAAGGGAAAACATTTAAAATGTAAATTAAGGAAATATCCAATAAAAAAGTAAAAAGAAAATATCTCTGTGATATTAGGCTGTAGACAAACATGTAGGGCATTTTCTTAGTTAGTGATTGACGGGAGAGGGCCCAGCTCATTCCATCCCTGTGCTAGTGGTCTTGGGTTCTAAAAGGAAGCAGGCTAAGGAAACCATGAAAAGCAACGCAATAAGCAGTATCCCTCCATGGCCTCTGCATCAGCTCCTGCCTCCAAGTTCCTGCCCTGTTCGAGTTCCTGTCTTGGCCTCTTTCAGTGATGGATTATAATGTTGGAATGTAAGTCCCTGGTGACTTGTCCAAGTTCCAATGGATAGCCCCACATTCATCCATATACAGCAGGACTGGTTGAAAAGGAAGAGGGCATGAAGTTGGAATGGGGGTGTTAGGAGGTCTACGAGGAGTGGGAAGCAGTTTTAACATCAGAGAATGAACAAAAACACATTGTATGCATCTATGAAATCTCAAAGGATAAATTAAAATAAAATAGAAAAAGATAAAAAAAAATAAGTTTAGGCCAAAATTCCTTGTGGCTGATCTGGAAAGCTTGTAATTGAGCCATAAGATCCTTGTCGTCCTGAAAAGTCACTCTGTGGGGTGTCAAGAGCTGGGGTCAAGGGAGTGGGTGTCCCATACAGGATCTCAAAAGGCATCGGATTCAAATGGTAGGATGTGTTCCAGGCTTGACACATGGCCAGAGAAAGGAGCATCACCCAGTTAGCACCAGTCTCCAAGGATAATTTAGTTCTCTTTTAGGGTTCTGTTCATTTTCCCTACCTGCCGTGATCTCTGGGGATAGTATCCACAATGGAGCTTCTAATTAATCCTCCAAAGCTCTGCTAATACCTGACTTACCTTAGAGACAAAAGCAGTACCATTGTGTGATCTAAGTAAGTACCTTGAGCCCTCTGAACCTTGGGAAAAATGTTTCTACTACCTTCTTAGCTACCATGGTAGCTGCTGTTTCCTGATTGATGGAAAAGCCCCAACCCATCTAGAGAAAGTATCATGGAAAAAACTGCTCCCGTCTGTAAACCAGGTATCCTCAGCTCCTGGCAGGGGTCAGTAGGAGAGGTCTTTCTTCCTTTTGGGCGAGTTAGTTTTTGTCCATTGGGCAGGAAGTGTATCTGGGTCCCCATATTGGAGAATTAAGTCTTGCCCTGTCCCATCAGAGGGTAGGGACAGTCTGGGATGGCCATAAATGAATGGGATACCTGGCTGATCCCTAGGTCCACTATTCTTTGGGTAGTCAATGTATACATTTTGTTGCCAGTGGCTTTTAGACCCACTATTTTTTTTTTCTGGGAAACAGGTCCTCAGCTAGGAGGAGGAATGAGTGTTGAGCCTCTATGTCCACCAAGAATTGAATGGGTTTCCCCTGCACTCTCAGAGTTACCCTGGATTTAGGGAGAAGTTCTAAATCCTGTCTCCCCTAATCACTGTCTTTATCCAGGGCTAACATATTTGCCATTTGGGGGCACATTTCTCAAGGCCTGGGATTTCCTTCCCTAGGCTTCTATTTGTTGGGGCACTCTCAGACCCAGCGGCCCCTCTCCTTGCAATATGCTCACTGGTCCTTTACAGGCATTTTTTTGTCTCTCTCTCTCTCTCTCTCTGGTTGGATTCTCTCTTTTCTGCTTTTTTCTTATTAACTGTAGCCAAGATTCTCAGTAAATTTCTTTCCTGTTGTTTTTCTTTTTTTAATCTCCTTTTTATTCTTTTTCTCTTTCTTTGTTCATTTTCTTTCTTTGTCTCCCTGTTATGGTAGTCTACCTCAGTAACTAACACTAAATCTCTCAAGGACTTCTTCTTTAGCCCTTCTAGTCTCTGAAGCTTTTTTCCTAATATCTCTTCTATCCTGGTCTATAAAAGCCATAGTCACTGTAAGGAACACATAGTCATTGTGTTCCTCACTGCTGGAGTCATAGGGTGTATACTGAAGGAATGACTCCATGAGTCACTCTAGTAAGGCAGTAGGCAACTTATCTGATCCCTGTCTAACCTCACATACCTTGGTCAGATTTGTGGGGTGTCATGCAGCCAGCCCCTTGAAACATGCCAATGGACCCCGGCAGTAGACCTTTAGGTGCCCCTTACTTTCTTCTGTATTAAAGTCCCAGTCAGGTCTAGTCAGGGGAAACCCGCTGTTTATGACAGCCTGGTCAATCAATGATGCCCCCGTGTCTGACAGGACATTCTTTCTGGTTTCCTGTGTTATCTTCTCTCACTCTTCAGTTGGGCAGAGCACTCTCATGATCTTTCCAGATCAGCTGATGAGTAAATAAAACACTCTCAAAGAGATTGATTAGCCCTTTGGGGTTATCTGAAAAGGGGGTTGGGCATTGAGCCTTCCAGTTGTACAAGTTGGCTGAAGAGAAGGGCCAATATTGCATGGCCTATTGCCATCTTCATCTACGTGCCATAGGATTGGAGAAGGAAGGCACCGTTGAATCAGGTGAAGGGCCCTTTTGCTCCCAGTTCCAAGGGTCCCTCTCCACCTTCCCCCCTTGCTGGTGCCAGAGGAAGAGGGGATAAAGGGATGCTGGATGAGGGCACAGGGAGATCCTTGCAGAGGGGCAGTGAGAACTGGGTCCACAGTAGGGGGTTAATGGTGTGGAGGATCTATCTATAGCAGTTCTGTTATGAAATGGTCCTGGAGGATGTTCTTTACAGACTAATTGGTCTCTACAGAGTTCTTTTCCTTCATGGCCAGAACCTGTGAGAGTCTTAGAGATCAAAAATGCTTTTATCCAAGAGGAGGGGTGTCATCCACTAGATCCAGGTAACTATATAGGGTACTTGGTCTGAGTGCCTGAGGGATCCTGGCCTAAAGAGTCTTTCCTCTACTGCTTTGATCACCTATAAGTCGAAGGTGGGGTGACCACCCTACTCTGAAGGTAGGCCATTCAAATTAGCACAGAGTAACTAACTTTTTCTTCTTTACTATGACTGAAACGTTTTTTCTGCTTTTTTTTTACTTTTCTCTAGTGGTTAACTAGGATGTTTAATGTGATAGATTCAGCCTGTCCAATGTCCAAAATTGTCTCCAATCCAAGTCCAAGAGATAACCAACACCAACAAACCCAGAGAAAGACAATCAACACGTAGAAAGTTTGCCCCTGCCACAGTGTAGACAGTCCAAGTCCATGAACACAGAGAAAGACAATCAAACATGACAGTTCACCCCTGCCACAGGTGTAGAAACCAGGTTATATAGACAGTTTGCCCCTGCCACTGTCACAGAAACCAGGTTTTATTGAGACTCGGTCAGCTCCTGCAAATACTGTGTCTTGCCATTTCAAAAAGGAGCAGAATCCTCTCAACTCCCTCCGGGGCCCAGAAGAGTCCTCCAGATGCTCCATGGTCACTGTGTTAAGGCACATCTACCTACTGCAATTGACCGCACCAGATCAGAGGCTTTCCATAGGACACATTGCTTGTGAGCTAAAAGTGAAAGCAGAAGACAGACAAACACTAACTTAGTCAATTGCTGCAGTTGCTGAACTCAGTCTATTTCTCCCCATGAGGTTAGTTGGTGGTCGCTTGGAGGTCTCCTCAAATCCCAGATGAGCCCCCAAATGTAAGACCCCCCTCCCCATCTCAATCAGTGGTACTTACTTCTAGATGCCCCTGTGTGAGACACTGAGATTCAGATCAATGTAAAAGCAAGAAGTATATTTTCTGGTGAGTCAGAGTCAACCCTCAATAATTCCTTCTAGGTGAGTGATGAGAAGGTGATCCTGAATTGCCATTACAAGCAGTTTTCATAATTTTTAGGGGCACAGGTCACATCAGAAAGGTTACAATTCAAACTTATTGGCTAGCCATATTGACCTTTAAATCTATTGGCTAGCAAGCATGACATGTATTTGAATTCTTTCTGGAACTTTCCAGAGGGTCACGTAATGATCACTACATTCTGAGAGTTTTTTTTTACTCAAGAATGTTCCTGTAGTTTGAGAATAGAATGTGGCCTAGCCTTGACCCCAGGTGGGAGGCTGTAAGGATGGTGTGAGACTGGAAAAAGCTCTTATGGTCCCTCACTATCTATTGTGGATATGTCTGCAATGGATATGAATGTTCAAGTATAACTGGAACAAGGTACATGCTTTGGGTATATGTGAAGAGTCTTTTGAATATATTCTTGAGTGGAATTCATTCATATATATGGTGGGTTTTGTCAGGGGAGGACTTTCAGATTTATTTCAAAAGTAACTACACTAGCTTATATTTTCACCAACAGTGTATAGGGTCTTATACTTTTATCATATCCACAACAGCAATTGTTATTATTCATATTCTTGGTGATTGGCATTCTGACTGCAGTGAGATACAGTCTTAAAGAAACTGTAACTTACATTTTACTAATGGATGAGGATTTCAAATGCTCTTTAAAATTTTCATCAGATATTCATATTTCTTTTTTATACAACTATTTTTGAGTACGTTTTGTTTAGTTCTAAAGTATTCTTGACTGTTGAAGAATTGGCAGTTGCCTTCTGAATGAATTCCAGAGCCTCTCTACAGCTAATGGGAGAACCAATGTATGACATTGTAAACTTGGCTAACAATCCATATCCATGGAAGTTGCAGTCTATCTCTTGTAGTAACTAAACTGACTATGCAGCAAACTGCCTTCTAAATGCCTATGTATATACTCCAAGGCAAAAGTAGTTTTGGATATCGTAGCGCTCAGGTAACAAACTTAATCAGAGAAGCATCTTTTGAAATCAGCAGTGGTGAATGCAAAAGACTCCTGGCAATCCAAGATCCAGAAAATAATAAATGATGTGGATCCAATCCCTAAAGAATTTACTTAATTCCATCCCTTCTCAGAAAGAGGGAATAGGAAGTACATAAAAGGCAGAAGGCAGGGTTAGGAGCTATGAAATTCCATTTTCTAGACTGAATAAAACTATTGCAATTATTAACTCATACCAACTGTAGTTCATCTGCACTGAGCCCATTCAAGACCAACCTTATCAACAGTGAGTGGAAGTAGGGGTAGGGCCTTTTACCACTGAAGTTGGTGTTATAGATAGATAATGATGGAGGGTGACTCCCTTTTATTTGTGTACTCTGCTGAGCCTAACAGTTTCCAATGAAGAGCTCAAAGCCCATACATACTTATACAAGTCATATAGGTATTAGGAATAAGAGTAAGAAGCTAAAGGAGCTATCTATATGCTTCATGGTATGGGTGTCAGACAGAGACACAGAGAGATACATAGAGAAATTATGTGACACTATAGATTTGTGGATTTACTTGATTAATTATTCTTAGCTAAACTGAAAAGGATATTATTTTATGAAAGGGGCATGATTTTGAAGCTATTGGCTAATGGTTCAAATAGTCATTAGAAATGTAGAAACAATGCTAGTTCGTATTTGTAGAGTGATTTTAGTGGAAATTCTAAATTTTACCTATATATCGAAGAACAACATCATAAAAATAAACAAACACAGCTGAAGTGACATATTCATGAGGAAGGAATGCAATTTCTATAAGGGAAACCATATTTAATGAATCAGATTAAACTTTCATTGACAATAATGTAGAGAAACTAGAACAATTTTTATATCCTTTTCATTTCAAAATTCCTTTCTGTAAACTTCACTTGCTCTTACTTAAGTCAAGAAGACTATTTTTGTCTTGAAACGAAAGGTGAATTACAGACAAGAAACACAGTGTCAGGAAAATTGTTCTGCACAAAAACTACAAATGGAGAAATCTCCTAGGGGTCAACCTAATCTGACAGTTTTTATAAGTAATTTGAGGGAACAAATGTAATTGACACTGAGCTCTTCTGGAGATAGCGAAATACCAAACTGCCAGGAATAAAATATAAGAAAATTACAATAGCCTATACAAAAGGAAAGACAATGATAGATAAGTTTCACTAGGGACAAATTCAAGGAACAGATTCACACCACTTTATTTCGAGCTATGGAAGGCAATGGGATATATGTATATGTGTATGTGTGTGTGTGTGTGTGTGTGTGTGTGTGTGTGTGTGTGTGTGTGTGTGTATATCCCCTGTAAAAGCATATCTGTGTCTTTGGATCCTACTTCTTAGAATGAAAATAAAAGCCTAAATATTTTGCCTTATTATAAAATATATAGAGATAAAAAAAATCTAGCATTTGATTGCTACACAGAATGATGATGTGCTCACAGGATTATAGTGTTATCACATTACAAACAAGACATAAAATGGCTAATGAAAATCCAGAGGAAAGTGACAGAAATATCTAGCATATAAAATCAGCAATAAAAAGCAAGGCCTTCCATATGAGAGAAAAATGAAAAGATCTTGTTTCTTAAACCTAAAGGATAAAAATCCTAAAAGAACACTGTTGAAGCTCATGTAAGATCTTGAATGGGAACTGAAAGGGAAGATATGATCCTCTTCACAATATTGTAATATATCAAAACTAGCAAGGAATTCATCAAGCATAATAAAATCTACTCTAATATTTAATGACTGAAGTCCATGTACAAGATACCATAAGTTATTAAAACATGTTTTGCATTGAATAGACTCACCTGGGAGAAAAGGCAAAAATTAATAAAATATCAATACTCCATTCATTGGACCTTAGTCTGGGAATGAATAAAGGGAATCAAGTAATTATAATACTACTTTATGAGCCATATCTACAAATATATCTTTAAGTCACTCACTTATATATTTCTATAGCCATTGCTTTATTCCACATTTTCATTGCTTGCTTTGATTCATTAAACATGTTTTAAGAAAAAAAAAAACCTTTTTAATTTCCTCTCTCTAACTCATTACCCTTACAAATTCCCAGAAAAATGTAATCAAACCACAATACATTCCTCATACAAGCACTTTATAACCTCCCACCCTAAAGCATTGCTCTATAGCATCCACAAAGAGCTTAGTGCCTATATCCCATGTATTCTATATTCTCTTTTTTGTCATTGGTCCTTTTGGGTTCATATATCATAGGAACCATAAGTCTTTTGACCATTTTTGAGAATTTGCTGATGTTGTTTGCTTTGCCCTGAAATTCTTTTCTTTGATTTTTGAATGACTAAGTCTTCCTCATTCTTGTGTCAATTTAAGTCTCATCTGTTGAAATAGCACACTCTTATCTACCTATCTAAGTGAGCTATTCTGCCCTTGCTTGGTACTATCACATTACTGCATTTAAGAAATTAAGCTCAATTGGAACAGTTATTTTTTGAAATGTCTGAATGTGCAAATTTTACTGGATCAAGAGGGTCTACTCCAAAGAGTAACATACATGACAGGAAGTGCACTTGGTTCTTTTCCAAATCATTTTTACTTTTTGAGATTATAATATATTTAGATTGTTTTCCTTTTTGTTTTCTCCCCCTAAACTCCTCTAAAAGGGAGGAAAAAGAAAGAAAACAATGTGGTTATATTACAATACCTAGTTTTACTCTTTGCAATTCATTTCCTTCTGTTTTCATTAATTGCTGTTACATATATATGTGTACAGATAAAATGTAAATAAAATTCCTAAACACATAAGTATAACCTGCTCAGTCAGTATGTTGTTACTATGTATATTTCAGGTCTAGCCTCAAGCTTACACAGAGAACTACAGGCAGGAATACATTTGGTTTGGCTTTTATTCTAACTCAGGTGATGACTCTGTAATTGCCCAATTTATTGGGCCTGACACCACAGTCTTATTCAGTTGACTAGTCTAAAAAGTACTGGCACACAGGAACTGATGGTGGAAAGGAAAAGGGTCACTGCTTCAGGCCATCAAATTTCTGGAAAACAGCAGGGAGGCTTTTAGTAAACAAAGACTTTCTTGGGTGGGGAAGATTAAAACATTTGCATAAAAGTCTCACAGTTGGGGGGAAGGAAACAATAAGATTTGAATTCCTTGTTCAAAGCTCAAGTTTTATACAATTTGATAGAAAAGACTCATATTTAATATTCTTACAAATCTTTCCACTTATTTTTAAACATTTTCTTCAAACGCAGAGTTCTCTTTTCTTGTCCTGTCTTAGAGTTTGAAACTGCAAAAGGGTGGGAACATTGGTTCAGTAATAACTGACTCAAACAGGCCCCTAGCACAACACATTAATTATTCCATCAAAAATATTTTTATTTTGTAGATATTTGAGTCTACATCAGATAACTCCAATGGCTGATCCATACTTAAAACATTAGACATTAAAACTTTAAAATTAATAAATGGAAGTTGTCCCTTTTGACAAAATCTCAATTAAGGGGCAAAGATAGAAGGATAATGAGTTAGCATCATAGCATCAGCATAGGCTGCTGTATAGCAAAATCCCATCTGCAAACCTAAATGAATTAAAATAAATGAAAGAAAATACAGGGAGAGTAAAAGGAAAGAGAATTATAAATACTATTAATACTATAAAAATTATGTAGGGCTTCTGATCTACTTATGAAAGTCAGTAAGCTTATGGTGAGGGACCCTAAGAACTTTTTCCAGTTCCACACTCTCCTCACAGCTTCCACTTCTGGCCAGGGGTTAAAGCTAAGCCAAGTCCATTCTCCACCCACAGGAACACTGAGTAAAACATTCTCAGAATGAACTGACTGCTGGTCACCTGAAGCCTCTGGAAAGTCCCAGGTAGAGTTCAAGTGCATGTCATGCTTGCTAACCAATAGTTAAATCAATATGTTTAGCCAATAAGTTTGAATTGTAACTTTGCTGATGTAACCTGTGCCCCTAAAAACTGCTTGTAATAACCATTTAGGGCTCACCTTCTAGTCACTCATCTTGAGAGACTAATTGAGGGTTGACTCCTACTCTAGAAAATAAACCTTTTGCTTTTGCATTGATCTATATCTTGGTGTCTCACTTGGGGGCATCTCAAAGAAAGTACCACTGACTGAGGGTCCAGGTCTTATAATGGTATAAATTTTTATGTATTCATACATTTTAAATAACATTTCATTTAAATTAATCTTGAAGATCAGGGAACAGAAGGAAGAAATTAGCCATCTTAGTCCACTCATTGCAGTAAAAGGTGAAGATGGGTGAAAAAAGTGCTTAGCTATCTCCATGTATAAATAACTATGACAGGTTATTAATGGAACTGAGTTGTTTGGAATGAAATACTTATCTTGAGATGACTGAATTATAAGGACAACTATAGCCATAAACATTATTCTTTTGATTCCTCATGATGTGACCTCTCTATGATTTCACTTTTGGTCCTATACCCTAATTATATTTGCATATTCCTTTTTTAATTTCATATAATCATTGATATACCTTTAAGAATTTACATCTACAGTATAAGACAAACTTATTTCAAGATAATTGTAACAGTAAGGGTCTAAAATTTAAAAGATATCTATTTTATACTGCTGGCTTTAAATAATAGGTTAATATTAATATATTAAATGTGTTTTAATATTGCATTAAAGCAGATATAGTTTTTCTCATAATTCAAGCCAATCCATCCAAGCTGAACTGAAATTCCTGTATGGCTTACTAGGATATTTGCAAATTTCCCCATTGTGAAATATACTTCTTCATGTAACTGAGCAAATATTTATTAAGTCCAAAGTAGACTTGATGTGTCTATCATGCCAATGTTTTAATGGCCACATCCACAGAAGAAATATACAGTGAAATTGAAGTGCAATTTTGGGAGGTATCTGAGATGTGGCCTTAGTACAGTACATACTTCACTGGGAGGAGGCTTTGAGGTTTTTTTTTCTATATTCTTTGTTTACATTCCAAATGCTTTCCCCTTTCCCAGTTCCCCTCTCCCCATATGTCCCATAAGCCCCCTTCTCTCCACCCATTCCCCAATCACCCCCTCCCATTTCTCTGTCTTGGTACTCCCCTACAATGCTGGATCAAGCCTTTCCAGGGCCAAGATTTGAGGTTTTAATCCACTTCCCCATTCCCAGTTTACTCTCTCTGATTCTGGCTTGTGGTTTTAGGACTTGACTCCACATGTTGCTTCTTCCTATGCTTACCCATCATGATATATTAATATCCCTATGGAACTGGAGCCTAAATAAACTCTTCCTTCTATAAGTTGCCTGAATATGGTTTTTGTACCACAGTAATAGATAAGTAATATTACAAAAGTTTGTACCAGGGAGTAGGCTATTTCTGTGAAAAGCCTGAACAGGCTGTTGCTTTCTTTCATTGTTTTTTTAAACTCTACACTTCTTCCTTCCTTCTTCCCCCTTCTTTCTTTCTTTCTTCCCCCTCTTTCTTTCTTCCCCCTCTTTCTTTCTTTCTTTCTTTCTTTCTTTCTTTCTTTCTTTCTTCCCCCTTTTTCTTTCTTCCCCCTCTTTCTTTCTTTCTTTCTTTCTTTCTTTCTTTCTTTTCTTTCTTTCTTTCTTTCTTTCTTCTTCTCTTCCCTCTCTTTCTTTCTTTCTTTCTTTCTTTCTTTCTTTCTTTCTTTCTTTCTTTCTTTCTTTCTTTTTCTTTCTTTCTTTCTTTCTTTCTTTCTTTCTTTCTTTCTTCCTTCCTTCCTTCCTTCCTTCCTTCCTTCCTTCCTTCCTTCCTTCCTTCCTTCCTTCCTTCCCTTCCTTCCTTCCTTCCTTCCTCTCTTCTTCTCTTCTTCTCTTTCTTTCTCTCTTTCTTTTCTTTCTTTCTTTCTTTTCTTTCTTTCTTTCTTTCTTTCTTTCTTTCTTTCTCTTTCTTTCTCTTTCTTCTTTCTTTCCTTCCTTCCTTCCTTCCTTTCCTTCCTTCCTTCCTTCCTCTCTTTCTTTCTCTCTCTCTCTCTTTCTTTCTTTCTTTCTTTCTTCTTCTTTCTTTCTTTCTTTCTTTCTTTCTTTCCTTTCTTTCTTTCTTTTCCTTCCTTCCTTTTGCTTTTTTTTAAAATTGGGGCTCCCATAGGACATTAGACTAGAGAAGTCACTGAATGATATAAGCAGCAATAAATGGGCCATCCTAGTAGGAGTTTGGGAGACAGTGGTGCCACAGTTCATGCAGTTAAAACCCAGCTCAAGAGATTTTTGGAAAGGAACAAGAATAGCAACTAACCCAGACTTCATGGTTGTGGTATTTTAAAAAGAATGTAGGCTATTTTCTGCCCTTATCCTAAGAACTGGTAAAGCCAAAATTTAAACTTAATGTGCTAATTTCCTTGGCAGAGATTTTTTTCAAGGCAGCCTAATAATGACTCTGTTCGTGGCTGTTAGTAATCATTCTTATGTAGTTCCATATTGAAAAAGATCAAGGGGCAGGAAGAAATACAAAATGTACCATATGGAGTGAGAAAAAGATGCTAATTAAACTTAATATTACTGCTAAAGGCTTATGTTGAAAGACAGCTACAATAGTTTAAAACAATTAGGTACCATTAAATGGAGACAAAATTTGCATTGGAAAAAAAGGAGATGGTGATCTCTGGGCAAAATCCTACCAAGCTAAGCTTCTGATTTGTGAAAGGAAAGGGATTAAGAACGGTAATGCTCTTAAATAACAAAAACAAGCAAAAGCAGCTATAAATATGGTTCAGGGAGTGAGTTCCCATCCCATGCTGCTAGCTAAACTTGGCAGTATTATCCACATGGTGCTGGCTTTTGAGTCATGAAAGAAAATATGCCAAATAATCTTCCTCCACAGTTTTGGAGAGCCATTGACATCAGCCTTTATGTGACATGAGAAGTTCCTGCATGAAAGCACTTGATAAGATCATTGATGTATTTTCCTTCCCCCAGAAGCCTGCATAGTAACTTCGAGTACTGAGAATGCTAGCCTGAAGGGAGGAAGATTTCCAGTTGTTGTGAAACTGACTTTTCTATATGTTCTAGTCAAGTGGGTGTTATTTTCAGCCATGTGATTGTGGTGAGTAACCAGAACCAATAATGATATCCTTTGTTGCCTTGGAGCTTGTGAGTCCTCCTGATTAAAGCTCATACGAAGTGATCCCAAGCCTTGACCTCTGAATTTTTGATCAGTTACCCACGCTTCTGAGATTAGCTTTGTCCACTAATGCCAGATAATTATGTTTAACTCTTCTGTTATATTTTGAAATAATTTTACTAATTACTGTGTTTCTGCAGTGAACTGCTGAGCTTTAGTATTGACCTGACTGGGGAGAGGATGGAATAAAAAAGGACAGATATTCCTACAGAAAACCTATGGTCTGGTAGCCCATGCACTCTAATGAAGACACATCAACTGCAACCCCGAAACTTGTGAATTTATTATATTCAGTATGAATGAGAAGGAGCAGGTTATCTAATTTTCCTAGGAGGTCTCTAAGGGAGTACTCTCAGGGGAGGTGCCAAGTGGCACTCATTCAGGAAGTGAAAGCTGTAGTTGATAATTTCTCCACACACTGGTTTTAGCTAAAGGTAAACTGTACATCAATATCAATATTTAGAGTAGAGAAGACTACCAATCCTCTGAGACTGTCATCAACCTATCTTTTATTCTTTATATCTCACTTACCTGCAGCCATTGCCTTTTCTTCAGTTCTTTCTTTAGATGCTAGATAAACATCAACAATTGTTCAGGGGTAGACAAAACAATTGCACTGTGAAAGGCAATGGGAAACACATGCTCATGATATAGATAGTTTATACCCATGACCCAAACTAATTTCTTACTACAATTACAAAGGTAGCTGCATAACAGAAAATGCCAGTTTGATGGTCTATAAGAAGCTAACAGCATGACTCAGAAACTCCCACAAACATGGGAGGCAAAATAAATCAAATCATTTAACAATGCATGAAATTTCTGCAGAAATAGGACCAATTATGAATAGACTGAAAACAAAAAAGGCTCCAGTGAACTTGAGCAAGTGAAAATGAGAAATGACTTTTAATATATTGTATTCAGATTTACTTTAGAATCATATATTATATAACTTCAGGTTAAATGAATATTGACTTCCCTTTCATTGCTGCCATTTTACAGATGTGGTTCAATGAGTTGGTTTCACTAATGTTAGAGTAATGTAATCATGATCTCTCTCTGCTTTTGGTCCTACATTCAGAAGTAAGAAGAATTATTGGAAGAAATGTCATGAATTCCCATGCTCAGTAGGTGACATCATGGTATCAGTGCCTGAGTGATCAGTGTAAAAATAGAATGGAAATTGTGGGACAGTGAACCATGCCAGGAAACATAATAAGATTGAATGGGTCTGAGATGCTGGTACCCAGGTACCCACCTGAGAGACGGTTAGTGCCTCCCTGCTCTCAATTAGATTCCTGGCCAGAAACATGTGTCACATTCCCCACATGGGTCACATAGTCCAAAACAGAGTTCTTTATGCTAATGAGGTACCTAAAGTCCTGAGGGAATAGCCAATAAGTTTCCCTTCCCAGATATCTCTTCCTGCAAAAGGCATTTAATCATTGGTCGACCCTAAGAAGTTTGTACATGTCTATTTTCCACAATGAATAGTCAATAAATGGTGAGGATGAACATGGACTATCTCTTTCATCAAGAACCACTGTGGAAAGTATGAAAAAGGCCTTTGCCTACAAAGCTGCAGCTTAAGTCTTCCTTAGAAGTCTACCTGCAAACCTAGACAACTGTCACCAAACTAAGGACACCAGCACCAGTGAGCTCACCTTCAGCTCCCTTGTCTTAGACTGTGTTCTCCTATCTCCTGAGCAGTGTCTCAGAGCTTCTTCAAAATACCCCAGAGGCTGGGGCAAGGCAGATCCACAGGGGAATATAATAATTGATTAAAATATGACTTAGTAAAGATTATTCAGTGGTCAACATATATTCTGTGCATGCCATATGACCTCAGTTGGATCTCTCAAACACATGTATACATGTATACGTGGAAGAAGAGAATTGCCTCCAAAAAGTTTTCCACTGACCCTGACATGCTTTACATGGTACATGTTCATTCACATACAAATCATATATACAAACAATAAATGTAAATACAAAATTTAAAAGTCTTCAAAATAATTCTTAGCATATTCAAGGAAAGATGGATAAATGATAGGTAAATAGACAGATCAATTTCAGTTATGCTCCTTTTCTTCTTTTTTAAAAAGATTTACTTATCATTATATCTAAGTACACTGTAGCTGTCTTCAGACACACCAGAAGAGGGCATCAGATCCCATTACAGATGGTTGTGAGCCACCATGTGGTTGCTGGGAATTGAACTCAGGACCTCTGGAACAACAGTCAGTGCTCTTAACTGCTGAACCTTCTCTCCAGCCTGTTCTTTGTCTTCTAAATAGTAATAACTTTGCTGGGTTATTGAAAAACAAAGATAGACTAACACAACTGTAGCGTAGATAATCCACACCTCTATTTCCCAACTTTTCACCATGGTTCCTTCTTGTCTCTCACCTATTTCTTGTTAATAAAAAAGCCTTTGGTTTACTCTCTGGTGAAATAAGGTCTGGTGTAAATAAGTTTTAAAAAATTAATTTGTGAGTTCTTAACCTAATAGAATACTTTTAGAAAGCCATGATAATTCACAATTACAGCACAATATAACACATACTGCTATTGAAGACTATGCCATCAAGTTTATAGAGGAAAATGAACTCATTTGGAATTAGAAATTGCTCCCTGGAAACTTCCCAAAGGAGGTGACATTTGAATGGAGAAGTGATGAATGAGTAAGCATTTATCAGTGAAAACTAGGCCTGCTACCCACTGGAAACAAAAACAAAGAGGCAAAAGCATACCCAGGGAACAGAGAATCTTCCCTTATGTCTAAAACTTAAAGAGCAAGGCACTGAAGTCTGATGACTGAGGCTGGGTAATGGGTGGGGAACAGAATACAAAATAAAGCCATTAATCACAGTGAGACATACCAGGTCTTGAAGACAGTAAGCTAAAAGCCATTTATCTTCAGTCATCATTAGGTATATTGTAGTGGTCACCTTGTGTCCACTTGGAAGTGTATACAAAGAACATTCTCTATCAAACTAATTATCTAAACCTTTTCTTTTTAGTCAGGAAGGACTAAGATTTTTAGCATGAATTCAGAGATTTTTTTCAACTGAAATATGTTTTAAAAAGTGAAACAGATAAAACATTATTTTACTGACATTCAATAAAGAAATTTTAAATGCCTGGAAGAATTAGAATATATTTCAATTAAAAAAACAAAAAAACAAAAAAACAAAAAACATGGGTTTCCTCTTAACACCCCAAATTAGGTAAAAGACTTCAATAGATGCTATGGTAAAAAATGATTGCTTGGTTATATAAACATCCACCTTTTACATTTTTAATCATATCAACCTTTCAGTTTATTAAGTAACTATTTAAAAGGTAAATCACTGAAGCAGGGCATATTTTCCTTTTCCTGTATCTCTTAATAGTCCTCTGGTAAAAATTCTCCTGCAAAAGGCTTACAGTGATAAAGGGATTTTCATTGCCTATTCTTCAGCATTAGGTTATCAGTACCCTGCAATCAGACTACACAACCAAGATGATGGCTCAGTTCTAATAGCTTAAATTTGAAATGAAATTCCCACTAACATGAGGACAATATCTAGTTTGCCTGATGCTTGCAGAAATTGCTTGCCAAAATGATGGTCAGTATCGCATCTGTTCACTTTGGAGCACTAAGTCACTAGTGTTTCAGAGCCAGTGTATTTTGGACTCCAATTGGTCTCCTCTTATATTGTGCCACCTATATATCTATGTTTGGAGAAACAAATAGGATTCTTTACTGAATAGTGGAGTTGTATTTAGAGTAATATGTGAGAGCTATGTAGTAGATGGCTAATACGAATTTAATTACTATCTACATGCACTTATGTTTACTTAAACTATCTGTTGTATGGTTGCCTTATATGTATATTGAACCCATATGTGCATTTGTGGAAAGTTTTTTAAAGGTATCAAGGAGAGCACTTAATACTACGTTCGGCACTTTACATCATGCAATACTAATCTAATAGTATTTTTCTAGAATGACCACACAAAATAAACAGAAACAAGACAGAAATCTTCAAAAATCATTAAGCTAAAACAAGTAAACATTTTCAATATAATGTGATCCAGCATGTACTTAATGTCAAGTTAAAATGCACAGGATATTTAGATAATTTCTGTTACTAACGCACAGAGCTGTTCTCTGACAATAATGTGCATCCTTTGAATGGACAGTGAAGACCATTCAAAGTTTAGGTTGTGTACTAGACATTAATTATATAAACCAAAGAACAAAATAGACAAGATCAAGAAAACATGTGGGATTTTGTTAAAAATAGAGAATATAGAGTTGGAGAGATGGTTTTGTGGGAAAGCACATGGTGCAAAAGCATAAGAACCTGAATTTCACCTTTAGCAGCCCTGTACAATCACTGCAGAAGCATACATCTCTAGCACCAGTGGTCCAATAGCAAAATGGAAAAGTGGGTAAATGATCTCCTGGGAGCTTTTGTCACATTAGGCCAGCTAGTTTGATTTATACAACGATGAACACCAAAGATCCTATTTTCAAGGAGGAAGGTGAGTGCTGACACAGGGGGTTGCTCTCTAATCTCTAGATGTATATCCCCTCATTCACATACAGGAACACACAAACACAGACACACACTCACACACACACACACCATAGGCACAAAACAAATAAGTAGATACATAAATAATATGAGAATTATTTGCTTGGTGAGGGAGGTGAACTCAGCATTAAATATTTTGAATTTGCATATAATGTACATTATTTAGATATAAGAGCCATTTTTGACATTTAAAATGATAAAAATGAAGATCAAAAGAAAAATAAATCTTCAATCTACTTAGGAAGAATTGGTAAGATTCATTAGAAAAGGTTTAGGTTTAATAGGTAGTTGGTTGATTTTGTGGAAAATTGTTGACACAGAATCAAGTCATTATTATTACTCTATAGTGACACAGAAACAAACTTACTATAAGCCACCTTTTTCAAAACAAGACATACATGAAGAAAACAGCAGTTGACATGCCAATTTAGACAGGAGAACCTTCTGAAGGCTCCACCATTAGACAAAGGAGGTATTTTAGGGCCTGCAGGGACAAATGTTAACATTTTTTTTCATATTAGGATCCTAACTCTATTCTTTAATATGATATATCAATAATGGATTACCTGTGCAAGTAAGGAAGCAAGCATTGCCGTAACGGAAAAGAGTAACCTTAAGGAAGAAAGAAGAGTGGAAGAAGAAAAAGAGGGGGTAAGGAAACACTGTTCCTATAAAGATTAGAGAAGGAAGGAGAAAGGAGAATGGGAGAGCACAGGATAGGGGAAGAATAACTGGAATGGAGGAAGAAGAGGGCCCTAATCCTGGAAGGGCTTGATCCAGCATTGTAGGGGAGTACCAGGACAGAGAAAAGGGAGGGGGAAAGATAGGAGAATGGATGGAGAGAAGAGGACTTATGGGACATATGGGGAGGGGGGAACTGGGAAAGGGGAAAGCTTTTGGAATGTAAACAAAGAATATAGAAAACAAACAAACAAACAAACAAACAAACAAACCAAGATAGCCCTACCATACAAATTGGGTTGACTAGTTAGTGGAACCCAACTGTTCTTTGATAGGGTATAATACCCTCTTTCACTGGGGATTGGGGAAGTCTAATGTCTATTACCGTGAGCCTGGCTAACACTATTTGATTTAAATCATCTAAACTCTAAAACTTGTGTTTCAATTTAGGTTTCTATAGTTTTGAAGAGATATTGTGAAGAAGGCAACTCTTATAAAAGAAAGTATTTAACTGGGACTTGTCTAAAGTTCCAGAGGGTTAGTCTATCACTTTCATGGTGGAGAACATGGCAGGATGCTGGCAGGCATGGCATTGAAGGAATAGTTGAGAGTTCGATTATCCTGGTTCAATGGAAACACAGAGAAACCTTTTTGTATCCTTATATGAAATAAAGAAAAGTCTCTGTGGTGTCTCAAAAAATATTAATCTTAAAAGTCTGGTATATTTATCCTTAATGATTCCTTAGAAGTCTTATCTGCAAATATAAACAAATAAACACATAGATATTAGGGCTTAGGATAAGAATACTTTGAAGCTCAAATATTAAATACAATACTGACACATGCACACATACAAGCACACATGCACACATGCATGGAGGCACACAGATTTTATATTGATAAAAAAGTAAAAAAAAAAAATCAGACAGTGTTTTAAGGAGATAATTCTGAGAAAACGTGTACACAAAGTCCCTAAGTATGCAAGGAGGTTATTCTCATTCCTAATCTGGGAAATGAAAACATTTTCTCATTCATATTTGCAAGCATAAAAAATTTCTCATGCAAAAATTGGTAATCATGATAAGCCAATTTTTTGGTTTATTTAGTGATGGATATTTTTACAAATAACTTTACATGAATTATTTATTACTATTATTAAAGAGCCTTGTGATATATTTTTCATCATTATTTTCAATTTACATATGGGATACATAAGGCCCAATGAGATAGAATCTTTTGTTCAAGGTCATGATGGTTTCAAAATTTTAAAGCAAAGCCAAAAACCTTAATCTAGAAAAGTATAGATTTCTTATTAATGACAGAAGTAAGCAAGCTGTCTTCCTAAGCAATAGACACAGCATTACATACTTGGCATAAACTAATAAGTTTTAATTCTACAACAGCCTTATAAGATATTTAAAATATGACCTTTGCCTCCATTTTGCATGCTTTTCTCAGAAAATAGATACAGTTAAAGTATCAGTATCTAGCAGTCTGCAGGGTAAATTTCACTGCTTGAATAATCAATTGTGAATCCTGCAACCATAATCCAACTGTTAGTATAAAATTCTAAACCCTGATGTTTCAGAAGATTATAAACGAAAGTATAAATTTACACACCCTCACCAAATACCAGATCAGCTTCCTCTCTACCCCCCGCCCCCTACTCCCTACCCCTGCCATGTCCACTTTCCCTCCCAGGTCCCTCCCACCCTCCTCACTTGTGATTCCTTACTCCTCCTTCCCCAAGTAGGACTGAGGGATCCCTCACTTGGACCCTTCAGCTCATTGACCTTTATGAGTTCTGTGGACTGTATCTTGGGTACTCTGTCCTTTTTTAAATTTTTTTTATTTTGTTTTATTTTTTATTTTTTGGCTAACAACCACATATTAGTGTGTACATACCATGCATGTCCTTTTGGGTCTGAGTTACCTCACTTAGTATGACATTTTCTAGTTCTACATTTGCCTGCAAAACTCAGGATGTCCTCATTCTTAGTAGATGAGTAGTATTCCACTGTGTAAATGAGCCGCATTTTCTGTATCCATTCCTCTGTCCTGGGACATCTAGGTTGTGGGGAGTGAGGAAGGAGCCTGGGAGGGAAAGTAGATGGGGTGGGGGAGATGGAGAGACGGGCAGAGGGGAACCTGATCTAACATGGGGGATGGAAAATGACTGAAGCCCTGAGGGCCAGCATATAGAATGGAAACAGGCAACCTTGAGAGGTAGGAGGTTGGGGGGACCCTCTAGAATACACCAGAGACCTGGGAGGTGATAGACTCACAAGACTAAAAGGGAGGGACCTTAGATGAAATGCCTGACAGTAGGGAGAGGGATCATATAGAGCCCACCTCCAGCAGGAAGATGGGGCATCAGATGAGGGAGAGGGGGCCACCCCACAGTCAAAACTCTGACCATAAATGTTCCTGTCTGAAAGAATTAAAGGAATGGAAATGGAGGAAAATAAGTAAAAGAAGGTCCAGTGACAGGCTCAACCAGAGTAAAGGGAACTCCCAAAGCCTGACACTATTACTGAGCCTATGGAGCACTCACAAAAGGGACATAGCATGTCAGCCCTCTGGAAGACCCAACAAGCAGCTGAAATAGTCAGATGCAGATATTTCCACCCAACCAATGGACAGAAGCAGCTGATCCCTGTTGTTGAATTAGGGAAGGCTGAAAGAAGCTGAGGGCAACCCTGTAGGACCAGCAGTCTCAATTAATCTGGACCCCCGAGATCTCTCAAACACTGGACCACCAAACAGGCAGCATACGCCAGCTGATATGAGGCCCCTA